>NC_044055.1:7831776-7861779 GCF_902167405.1 Gadus morhua | reverse complement strand
AAGAAATCCTCTAGGAATATATTCACGGAACATTCAAAAAAAAAAAAATATAGGCCTATATATAGAATTATAATTTTTTTAAAGCTATTTATATATATGGGTTTATATAGGCTATATATATAATTGTATATAATATATATGTCATACATCATTTTCATTTATTTTTTATACTTTATTTGAGTACTACAACAATATCAAAATTCTTAATAAACCTTAATTAAATTGTTAGTGTTAATGGTTGGCAAGCTACTGTAAAGCTGCAGCGGTTAACTAACTACTATGATTTTGATTCACAAAACTAGTAAACACAAGGTATTAATTAAAGAGGCAAATACGAATCTCACCTCCTCTCGCAATTAGCTTCAACGTTTTCATGCTAACACATGCAGAACTTACTTACAACGTCCTTCACAACGTTCTTCACAATCCCAAAACTTAATGGTACAAACTGTGAAACCCGTACTCATTAGATATTCTCTATGCTATAGTGAATCGCTTGAATGATATAATGCCAGTGAAGAAGAAACTTCTTTGGAAGATATGCTTTGATGATTCTGCATAACAAACGGCAGCTATTTTCTGTTTACTCTGACTTGACTCCGGGTCCCACAATCCTTGGTCATTAAGGCCGCATCTCGTTAACATAAATTAACCTCAGGCTATGCCCACATTTTGTTTGTATCACACTGAAAGGGCACGGTTGTAATACCAACCTGGAGACGGAATATTGGTTTGGTGAGAAAAAACGTGTTTTAATGAAAATGAAAAATAAAAAAATACATGTTTTTGACTTTCTCTTAATTAAACCTTTGCTTACCCTTTGCATGCACATGTACAAACACAAACGCACACACACACACACACACACACACACACACACACACACACACACACACACACACACACACACACACTCCCACCCACACTCACATACATGCACACACACATACACACACACACATGCACACAAACACACATGCACACACACATACACATACACCCTCTTATGCCTTCATTGAAGGCAGGAATACTAAGCTTTTAGGAACATTATGACGTAAATCAAGTATGCGTACAAGACAATTTCATTTCACATTGTCCTTCCAGACATATTTTGATAACACTAGAAGGACTGCTGTGTGCGTCTGAGAGAGCTGGATTCTGCGTCAACATCGTTAATTAAGTCTCTATTTGTGCAGTGCCATACTTTGGCAGTATCTCGTAATGAGTGCTCTGGCTGCCTCCTGTTTTGATTTTTGTTATCTGTCTCTCTCTCTCTCTCTCTCTCTGTCTCTCTCTCTCGCTCTCTCTCTCTCTCGCTCTCTCTCTCTCTCTCTCTCTCTCTCTCTCTCTCTCTCTCTCTCTCTCTCTCTCTCTCTTTCTCTCTCTCTCTCTCTCTCTCTCTCTCTCTCTCTCTCTCTCTCTCTCTCTCTCTCTCTCTCTCTCTTTCTCTCTCTCTCTCCATCTCTGTCTCTCTCACACTCTGTCTCTGTCTCCCTCTCTCTCTTACTTACCCACTCAGCATGACTATTCTCTTCCAGCCCACTTTGTTCTCACACTACTTTGTACTCCCTTCCTTCTCCCCATCCAAGAGGATCAAACAAGCACCCATACCTAGGAAGGAGCGCATGTGTTTATCACACACCTGGCATCTGAGAATGAAATGCTCTCATCCACCGCTTCTGTAACCCCTTTAGTATTCACATGTGATCGGTTGAGACCGTTGGAAAAAAAGGTCTCAGAATGGTGCAGGAGGATGTGAGAAAAGGCCTCTTGGCTGAGATCAAGCGCTTCTCTGCAGGTCGGGCGCTGAGAGAGAGAGCAGTGAGCCCCCACCCTGGCCTCAGATAGTCTCTAATGACCACTGTTTAGTAGGGACGCGGCGACCCTCGTAACACCTGGTATACAGGGGGGTGGGGGGGGGGGGGGGGGGGGCTGTTTTGCAGCTGCATCTTCAAATTGTATTTGTCTCTTTTCTTTTTGTGGAATGCATAAGCGGCTCACTTCATAGCAGTGGCTTACAAAATAGCCTCGCAAAAAATGTGCCGTCTCTAGAGTGAGCTTGTTTTAAAACACGATGAAAGGCTCTTTTTGAACACGATTCGCACAACATTCCGACTGGTATACAAGGGGCCAGATACTGAATTCCTGCGGTGGACAGCCAGACTGATTTGTTTCATTCACTTTGTTTCCCATATCACATCAGTCTGGAAAGGGCTGTGTTTGAAGATAATTAAGCTTGGGGCGTTGCCCTGGGTATTACTTAGCCAGCAAACAGATCATCCATCTGCCATCGATCAGCAGCCCAGAACCAATCTAAACCCTGAACTGGGTAGCAATGCAAAATAGATAATTTAGAAAGTGAGCTATTGGTAGCAAAACTACGTTCATAGCTCAAGGCTTTTAAGGTAAAGGAACGATGTAATGAATCAAAGGACGCATCAATAAACCAGGGAATCTATTAATTGAAGCATTAATAACAACATTTTAAATAATGGCCAGAAATGTGATGTGAAAGGAGGACCACGATTGCCCCTGTGCGTGAAGAATGGCCTGCTCTGTGCCGGTGAAGCCCCAGCATATTAAAGCGTCTAACAGGCTACTGGGGTACATTCAGCATCACACCTCGGGATCCGCAGGGATTGTATGTCGTTTGATTTCCCAGAGTGGACTTAGAAAAGGTAAATCGGTTTATACTTATGAGCCGTTGATCCACAGGGAAGAGGGAGAGAGAGGGAGAGAGGGGGAGGAAGAGAGGGACAGACAGAAAGAGAGACAGAGCGACAGAAAGGGAGCCAGAGAAAGAGGGAGAGACAGAGAGAGAGAGAGAGAGAGAGAGAGAGAGAGAGAGAGAGAGAGAGAGAATAGTTTGTAATTGAGCAGCCCTCTGTGACAAACAGACAGAGAGCATAGAGAGGTTAAATAAGATGAGGGAGAGGTGGCCAGGGAGAGATGGCTGCCGACAGGATGAGTCCACCGCTGCTGTCAGCAGGGTCTCTGAGGACACCGGCAAGTACGGAAGCCCGGCAGCTCAAAAAGTCAACCCGCCATGCCTGAGGCACTGGAGATGTCCCGGAGAAAGACTGAATGGTGATAAAAGATGGGTCGTAATAAAGCTTTAAAAAAGGTTTCCCGTGGTTTAACGGTAATAAAAACAGTTTAATATTGACATATCTGTTCCCCCCAATTTATCGTATAATATTTTCAGTAGCTTATATCAGCTTTTAGATGGATTGAAAGGGTTTGTTATCAGATTAACTGTTATTACACAGTCCTTCTAAGCGGTATATTTTTAAGGCAAAATGCAATGGGAAAAAAGGCCAATTGTAGATCTACTTTGTTTACTTTATCCCAAGCACCACACATTTCTAATCTTAAAGGAAATGTGTGCACGCATTTTATGTTTATAGAAATCAAACCACAATGTGTAAGCCTGATTAATATTATTATTATTATTATTATTATTATTATTATTATTATTATTATTAATAATAATAAAAGATCATCATTATAAAGTACTTTGATAATTAGTACAATAGCGGTGCAAATGAACAATAAACCAGGTCCTTTAAAAAAGCGTTTATCAGGGGAATATAAGTGTACTTAGTGTTGAGTGAAATCACATGGTTGATTGGGGTTAATGGAGGGGTCAAGACCGAGGTGCGCAGGAAAAAGTTGGGTTTAATTGGTAGTCGACTAATTACCTTGAAACTCTTGTCACATAGTGCCACTGTAGAGAGTTACAGAGCTTTATAGAACAGTGAAAAAAAACATCCATCCATCCTGCAGAGGGAACTGAATTTATCAAGCCCATTCTTTTTAGGAAATAAAACGCTTATGTTAATTTGGTCAAGTGCTTTTTAAAACTCTGGCACTACACAGGAGTTTCTCTGTGTGTGTGTCTCTCTCTCTCTCTCTCTCTCTCTCTCTCTCTCTCTCGCTCTCGCTCTCTCTCTCTCTCTCTCTCTCTCTCTCTCTCTCTCTCTCTCTCTCTCTCTCTCTCTCTCTCTCTCTCTCTTTCTGTCTTTAACTCAAACTCACTCCAGCTCTCTGACATCAAACTCACTTTTCTCTCCATCTCTCTCTCTAAGTTTTGCATTGCATTGTGTTTTGCACCATCCATTTAAAGCATGGTGGATTGAATGAATGCATGAATACAATTATGGATGGAAAAAGGCCAGCCTCGTTCAATAGGCACATGCAGTGCCTTGAATTTGTCTGCTTCAAAGCCGATGAAATTCAAATAAATGGACACTGAAGTTCATGAGATGTTAATGGTGCAATATTTACATCTGGTTTCGGGGACATTTAAAAAGAAAAAACTCATAGTCGCTTTATCTGTATTTATCCATATCTAGTGCAAAAAGGGGATAAAATGTGATCTTATGTGTTGTGAAGTAGGGGCTGAGGTTGTTCAAGAGATATGGCAGCAATTAGGGAGTAAGGTCGGGTCAAGTAACTTTGATTTGTACAGCCCTTAATCACAGTTTCAGTCCCAAAGGGCTTTTCATGCCATATATTTATGACCCCCCCCCCCCCCCCCCCCCCCCAAACCGTAGACCCCAAAAGGGCAAGAAAAAACTCCTTAATTAACAAGGAGTCACGCGAAGGAACGCAGAGTGGGGGATCTCTCCTTCCAGGGATGGTGAGGGGTGCAATGGGTGCCATAGTTTACATATATAGTAGTATTACAAGCAAATATTTAAAAAAGGATTCAGAAAAGGTAAGGGAGTCCCCACATTATGTGAGGAACTCAGGGAGTGTTCCCACACCTCTTGGCCTATTACTCTTTCCACCGAATGGCATAGGCTGTGTGAAATTCAGATCACATAAAGTTCTACCAAAAGGTAATTGCGGCCCTTTTAGTTTTAATTAACAGCCCAATCGCCGCTTTGGGAGAGATCCAGAGATGTGGTTCACCATAGCTCAAGTGGTGACATTTAAAAAGCTTGCGATATGTCATTCGGCTATCGCCGAGCACATTTTGTTCTTCGCAACACGGTGTATTTATTACTGCAACTACTGCGGGTAAACTACCCAGTCACGCATGAGCTCCTCCTGCAAACTTTGTGTTCATACTTCAATGTTGTCATGGACCTGCTTCCATTCCGAATGATACCTGATGAAGGACAGAGTCAATTCAGCGCAGAAATGGCGTGAGCTTACGGTTTAAAGCCCACTGCCCACCCCCAATGCAGCAATGCAGAGTAGCATGCAATCAGACGCCAGACAACAGGTAACTAAAACAAACAACTATAAAATCAGCTGATAGTAAAATAGAATAGAGCATCAGGGTTTAGGTTTTGTGTGAATAGATGGTGAATTAAACAAAGCCCATATAACCTACAAAAAATAAGACAACCAGGCCCTATTGTCTTTCTTTGCAACTGATGAACTTATATCGTATTTATTTTTTTCTCTATCTCCCCCTATTTATTTTCTCTCTCTCTCTCTCTCTCTCTCTCTCTCTCTCTCTCTCTCTCTCTCTCTCTCTCTCTCTCTCTCTCTCTCTCTCTCGCTCGCTCGCTCGCTCTCTCTCTCTCTCTCTCTCTCTCTCTCTCTCTCTCTCTCTCTCCTTTTCTCTCTCTCTCTCTCTCTCTCTCTCTCTCTCTCTCTCTCTCTCTCTCTCTCTCTCTCTCTCTCTCTCTCTCTCTCTCTCTCTCTCTCTCTCTCTCTTTCACTCCCACTCTCTCGCTCTTGCTCAACCCTTCGCATGGCCGCTGCGTAATTGCATGTTCGAGTGTCTGAAGAGCAATCCAGTGTAATGGAAGTAATTACACAGAAATTATAACCTGTCGGAGTGAGAGGACAGAGGTGCCGGAAGATCCAAGAGGAATAGGTGGTCCACGTCACACAATCAACACATCTATCTCAGCCTCTCTCTCTCTCTCTCTCTCTCTCTCTCTCTCTCTCTCTCTCTCTCTCTCTCTCTCTCTCAACCCTTCTCTCTGAGCCTCTCTCTCTTAACCCCTGTCTCTCTCAGCCTCTCTCTCTCTCTCTCTCAGCCCCTCCTCCTCAACCCCTCTCTCTCTCAGCCTCTCTCCGCCTCTCTCTCTCTCTCTCTCTCTCTCTCTCTCTCTCTCTCTCTCTCTCTCTCTCTTAGCCTCTCTCAGCCTCTCTCACTCTCTCTCTCTCTGCCCCTCTCTCTCTCAGCCTCTCTCTCTGCCCCTCTCTCTCTCAGCCTCTCTCTCTCTCTCTCAACCCCTCTCTCTGTCAACCCCTGTCTCTCTGTCAACCCCTCTCTCTCTCTCTCTCTCTCTCTCTCTCTCTCTCTCTCTCTCTCTCTCTCTCTCTCTCTCTCTCTCTCTCTCTCAGTCTCTCTCTCTCTCTCTCTCTCTCTCTCTCTCTCTCTCTCTCTCTCTCTCTCTCTCTCTCTCTCTCTCTCTCTCTCTCTCTCTCTCTCTCACTCTCAGCCCCTCTCTCTGCGCCCAGGTGACACACTTCATCGCTGAGCTGTCGGGAATGCCAGGTCCCTCTTTAAACCGTCGGCTTGAGAGAGAAGGGGAGAGACAAGAGGAGATGACTGACATTTCCATAATCCCCGGTAGCCTGCCGGATTTGACCCCCGGTGTCATTTAATACCTGGCACTGAGGTGCACTCCAAAGCTATCCCTATCGTCTGCTGTGATGATGTTTAGAGGATATGGATGCCAGTTCATCCTTCACACACCCACCAGCCCGACCACCACCCTTCAGCCCCTATCCCCCCAAAGGCACTTATCCCAAATGATAGCAACGGATTATTCACTGCTTGTGAAAAATCGACTTGTTATCCCTGTACCTAGTTTCTCTATAGTCCTATTTTGTCCCTGATTTGTCCCATTGTTGTGTTTCGAATGCATGTGTCATTAAAAAACGAGAACGAAATAAGTGGTTCTTAGTCATTACAAGTGTGTCTCTCATGTTTAGGAAAAAGACGCAAGTGAACTGGTGAATTCAGAAGTTATCATTTATTTACGGTTAACATAAGACGAGTTTGAAGTGAAAATGGTGAGCAAAACCTTGTTTTATACTGCAACCACAAGTTATCCTTTTTTAGTCTTTCTAAATCTGATATGTTTTAAGTCACAAAGCGTTTCCCTGGCATTCATAATGAGCCCAAAAGCTGCCCACCCACATGGGAGGAAATCAGGCAAAAGAATGGCTCATCACATTACAAAAGAGTGGAGATGAGAAAAAAATTAAAACGTCCTCCAATACATTGTGTGTATCCTGGCTAATTGGAATCGGGGCCACATTTACTATCACTGGTTTGAACTGTGACCTTGGTATTTTCAGAGAGAGCAATCCCTGAACTCAATCCATTCATAATGAGTGGTTGGGTTTAAAAGCTCAGGGAGTCGCGTACTAGTGAACCCCCAACCCTGACTGATATAACACAGTTAAATTATTCATTTGAAGTAATAGTCTCGCTGATGAAATATTCATTATTCTGTAATGAGGGATGTATTGATTTAAATAGCAGCACTTTGTTGAAAGCCTTGGTTTCAGTCCGCGATAAAAGGCCAAACCGAATGAAAGGTATGCCAAAGATAAGTTTTGGTATTTCATCAAATCCGGCAGCTTACCACCAGCGCCAGTTCAAAACACGCAGGCTCAAACTATGAGGAAGACTATTCCAGTGTGTTCCTAGTAAAGAAATTGGAGGAGGTTGGGTATAAAATCTGAAAGCATGGTAGTTAGATTAACCCATTTTTTCGCTGTGGCGTCATTTAGAAATTAGGTTCAATCAGCCTCGAGCATCGTAATAATGCTGACTGACCCCTTCGCTGGCTATGATGATCAATGGGAATATATGTGATGTTGACACGCAACGTATGCTAAGCATATCATTTTCTACCCAACTTTCGGAAGGGGAACTCTTCAACTGCAGTTTTTATTGTAACGCAAAGGCAGACATTATTTTGATTGGGTTCAAATGACAAGATGGTGTTGACTCTGAAATTAATTAAACCAGAAATGAATTCAAATAAAATTCACAATCATAGTTCATTAGATCTAAGATGTCTAATGCCCCCTTGCGACAAGTCACATGACCACATTTGTTCATTTTTAGACAGAGAGTTTTTTTTACATGTTTGTTGCGGAAGCTATTAACACCATGTCAGGCCAAAACTATTTTTACACCCATGTGGCGTTCTGCTTTCACACTGCACAGAAATAATAAAATGCAAAGATACCCATTAAAGATATTGTGCAGCCGAAAATATGAATAACGCTCCCTGACAGGGCAAATGAACAGCGAACCATATGTTGAACTCCACACGTTTCACAATGCATTTTTTCTATGTGTGACATGAATTATTGACACTGTAAAATTCAGCAAAACCATGAAAGACAAAGTAAAGCGTGCAAGCATTGTTCGTGAGGAATATTCATGTAGCCTACATTGTTTTCCAGTTTGACGGAAAACTATGAGACATACACACTTAAACTTAGGGTTTGGGGATGATTGCCACGCTAAATGAAAGGTAAATGGACACAAAACGGTTCAGAGGGATGCATAATATCGTCAGCAGCAGCTGGTTCATTTACACTTTGCATCAATGTGTTTTTAAGGGGAACTACCATCTGGTACCTTTGGAACGCTACCATCAATAGGTTGGCACATGGAAACTGTCTTCTAGATGCGTTGATCGACGATCGACAATCTATGATAGATAGGCATTTTTACATTGTTGCGGATACTTTGTTGAAAGACTTTAGAGAGCAGTGGTATACCCTGGCTTCTGCCCACTACACCCATTAATACTTAATTATGAGCCAATTTAATGTAGTGGCCCCACATACAGAACTCCCATGGCAAAACCAGTGCTTTTTATGCCATGCAACTTGGAAGTTCTGTATAATAGAAGCTTGCATTCCAGCCACACATGGGTCGTTCCATCCCAAAGAGCCAATATCCCAACAACAGAAGCTGATGCCAGTGATGCCAGAAGATAATCGTTTTAATCTCATCATGTCAGTACCACAGGCCAACTGAAACTAAATGTTTCCTTTCCCTTTAACCCGAATAAAAACTGTTCTGGCACTTGCGAGACAGTTCTTTTTTTTTCACTAGAACTAAGTGAAGTGGTACAAGATGCTACTGATGTTCAGTACTCAAAAAACATATGAGTGAATTGTCTGTACAACAGAACATGATTAAGTACTTGTGCCAATAATAAGAGTTTAATTTAAATAGCCTCAAGCAGCATATTCAATGCTCAGATTGAACTGTTGCAGAGACAATTGCTGCATTGGGTCATGCAGTGATAAACTAGTTGTTGACAGTTTAGCACCGACACCACAACAAGCAGTGGACATGAGGGAAGTTATGAACACACCCAAGCTATGAAGAAGAACCCTGGCCATAGGGTCACGCATTGATTTCCTATCTAGATATCTTTATTATCGGAAAGACTCACAAGGATCTCGTTGCCTTTCTTTCAATAAGACTTCCTGAGTATTTCCTCTGCAGTATTGGAGAAATAAACAGAGGGAATTTACAACTGCAGTCCGAGAGAGAGCAATCAGCGCCCCAATCGCAAAACAATTGATTGATGCATTCTTGAACAATGTACGGTAAGAAATCATTCAACTAAATAGGCCTGACCGTCAATGTCTTTCAATATTGCACAGGGCCCTCCCAAGGGGAGAATGATTCACCGATGCAAACCCAATATGCAGTATACAATATAAAGGAGGCTCTAACTACCTTTATAAATGAAAAAGTCAAACCGAAAATTCAGTTATCGCATTAAATGTTTTAATTCAATTTACCAAATCCTTGTCCTGGGCACAGTAAATACACTGTCCCTCTTTGCGGCCAAGCATATAAATTGCCGGAACACCTCAAACGTTGCCTCAGCAACAACCTTTAGAGAAACTATGGGGAGGAGGAGGAGCAAGAGCCGAATAGAGAGAAAAACGGCTTATGGGGCCATGGTGTGGTAAGAAAAATGACTCAAAATCTCTAGTCTCTTCAGCTTGTGTATAAGTATTCATTCTGCGCTCCTCACACTGTTATTGTGCTAGCAGGTGGCTGTGACGAGTTGTAGGGCCACTAAACATTTTATCGAGCCTGCCTCCCCAGCAGCCATCATTCATTTTGAGTTTATTCACATCTTTTGCTAAGGCAGTTGCCTCAACAGCCGCGTTTGTCTTTTACAATGAAAAGTCACTCTCGCCGTTCCGAAGTGACAAACAACTCTTTGAGAGGCGTCTGAATGCCTGTTTCCCCTAAATTCTGCACGTGAGCACAACTCGGCGGTTTAGACAGTTAGCGGTTAGCATAGTTTGATCCCACGACAGAACGGCTGCCGGCGTGAGCAGGGGTCTGTCAGGAAGTCTCTGTTTGCGGGAATCATTATGTCGCGGTAGGGGTTGGGGAGGGAATGGGGTTTGTCAGATGGCTCCGCCGTGGCAAGGCACCCAGTGCCGTCGGATGATTTTGTTTACGGCAGTGTAAACAAGGCGCCGTGGCAGTCGCGAGCGAAAACCTCGAGGACATTAAGTTAAGGATTCAGACTCAGGGCTCTGTTTGTCTTAGGTAAGCAGCAGCCCACTTTGCTGTCAAGACACACAAACTGCTGATTAAACAAGACATGTGGAGGGGTGTGGGACGGGGTGGGGTGGAACAAGGCCTTTGTGAATTATGACACAGCCATAAACAGGGGGAGGGGGCGGGGGGGCGGGGGGACGTGTTCCTGCTGACGTGATCTAATTGAATCACAAAACGCCTGCTCCGCCTCGATCATCTGAATCCTTGATTTCCCTGGCCAAGGGGGTTTGGAGCTGCTCTTATGAACCCTGCAGCGGGGGAGATAATACACCAAAGAGGCACTTTGGCGCAATTAAAAGTTTTGCTATCAGACAAGTTATGCTATCTTTTCGTTTTCATCTGTGACTAATTGAAACTCACACATTGCCCTCGAACGCATGGCCCAGCGAATTAATAAAACATCAAAAACAACATTCGCCACCCAAAAACATCCCTGCTTCCAAAGGTAGAAGCTGAAAGACATTAAACGTATTGAATTCCTGTCGGATTCATACGTGAATAATAACACATAAATACATGAAATGTGTTTTCCTGCATTCCCTTTGTGATTGGTGCCCTTGTTGCTTTGATAAAGCGCAGCCGCCACTCTTCATACTGGGACGTTTTTCAATGAAAATATCCTTGTGTTCCTCAGTAAATGCCTTGCATCCATTGCTTGACGCGGCCTCTCTGCAAGCGCTGGTGCAATGTGTGAGCATTTCTGTCGAATGAAAATAACTATGATAAGTTTTTAGCTGATTTGTGTGTGTGCGTGTGTGTGTGCGTGTGTGTGTGCGTGTGTGTGTGCGTGTGTGTGTGTGTGTGTGTGTGTGTGTGTGTGTGTGTGTGTGTGTGTGTGTGTGTGTGTGTGCGTTAGGGCATGTGTATTTGCTACGGCCATGCTATTTTTCTAAATTAGAGGTATTTACCGTTAAGTTTGAAACTGTTATATAATCACAGCCATTATAATCAATAAACAATCTGGCCTACAAATAGCACATGCACATAATCTCTCGTTCTTTTTCTTCATATAACGTCAACATCGTATCTCCTGAAGTAAACATGCAATGCAGAAAATAACAGTAATCCCAATGTTAAGTAGGATCCTGGGCAAATTACACCACAGGTAATTATGGCTGAGAAGATATCATTTCAAACAAGTCTGAAGTCAGATTGTACAGTTCACCTTTTTGCAAAAGGCCACTAGGAAACATTTTTTGAGGTACTTTATCGCATGCGCATGGAAAACATGTTTTTACCTTTGTTTTATTTTCTTCATTGACAATGAACATCTATGCATATATACGTTCTAAGCGGTTAAGCTGTCAGAAAACCAATGAGAGTCCACACAGCTTAACATCTGATCAAGCAGCATATAATAGAATACCAATCATTAATAAGTGGGCTATTACATGGTAATCCACTGCTAGAGATTTAAAGTTACTGTCATTTTAAAACGTCTCCTCCCTAGCTGTTTCATATAAATGGTTATGAGTGGGTAATAATGTAGTCACATGCAGGGAGGTGTAATATTTATAGATATGCTTTTCTGATGTATGCTGCTATAACAGTGAAGCTAAATTGTTAGAAGAGGCACATTTCTCTTCTGAAAAGTTCAACATAGTGCTCTACAATGATAGAATTTGGCTAATTACTGCAACTTGGAATCATTGACATTAGGCCTACATAGTCACTCTCGAGTTACAGAGTTGGTAGTTAGGCTTAACCTCCTCTATGAGGCATATTGAGCAACCGATCTGATGTTAGTCACAAAATAGGTGAACTGAGCGAGCCGGCATGAACGAAAAACGGCATTGATGCACACGTTCAAATGGCAATTTTGTCACGAACCGCTCATCAACAACAATGCCAAGGGCCATCCAACACCGATGTGTATGCCACGGTCGTGTGTGAGCTGTCCGCAACGCAACGAACGGTGCATCATGGCGACTTTTAAGTCCACTTAGCTGGGTCACCGGAGAAACCGAGCATGTAAACTCTATATCTCATGGGGTGAATAATATTGGATATCAACTGAACATGCCTCTTTCTTGTTACACTTTGACGACCACGCTTACTTCTGGGCATGGAGACAGAGAGTTGGCAGAGGCGCTGGCTTCATCCGCCCGGAACTATGATAATTTATGCAGTGACTGAGGAGGTGCTGCCTACTGTGGTTTGAATTCAGGGATCTGATGTGGGTGGACGTTTATGTGGGGAAAGAAGACTGTTCTCCTGCAAATTATGTTGCCTTCATTGAAGTAAGAAGCATGCAGTGGTCATTTAAGAGAGTACGTTTTAGAAAAAAAGAATATGGAAATTGTGCCAGGCATGGAATTACAAAATCCCAGACAAAACGAAGAGACAAACCGACATTAAGGCAAAAAAAACACATTATGAAAGCCTTTAAGAAAATGTGTGGGTCTTGAAGTTAGTGTTTTTGATGGAGTGATTGAAGTTGACAGTGTGGAGCCATGGTGGTGGAGCATTTCAGAAACAAAGCAAAGTGGGCGTATTCAGCTTTCAGAAACTACACAACTAAAACTAGGCAGAACAAAATAATAAGTTGTTCTCTCTATGAAGCGGGTCTCCATGGGCAGAGGCCAGAACGCATCGAGCGAGAGAGAGAGAGAGAGAGAGAGAGAGAGAGAGAGAGAGAGAGAGAGAGAGAAAGAGAGAGAGAGAGAGAGAGAGAGAGAGAGAGAGAGAGAGAGAGAGAGAGAGAGAGAGAGAGAGAGAGAGGCAGACAGACAGACAGACAGAGAGAGAGAGAGAGAGAGAGAGAGAGAGAGAGAGAGAGAGAGAGAGAGAGAGAGAGAGAGAGAGAGAGAGAGAGAGGCAGAGAGAGAGAGAGAGAGAGAGAGAGAGAGAGAGAGAGAGAGAGAGAGAGGCAGAGAAAGATAGAGCGAGAGAGAGAGAGAGAGAGAGAGAGAGAGAGGGACAGAGAGAGAGACAGAGAGTGAGAGAGATAGAGCGAGAGAGAGAGTAACAGAGAACAGAAGAGAGAGCGGGAGATAGCGTCTCATCTTTGTAACTGTTTCTGAAAAGTGAGGTGTTATCTAATGAAATGTAATGAAAATCAGAAGCTTTTTTTCTCCCCCTGCGGAGGGGCTGCCAGAGGAATGTCAACGCAGCCCACCTCTTGTCCCCCCGTCCTGTCGTTCCTGCTCCCTCTTTCATAATGAATTTAACAGGCTCCCATAACGAGCCTATTAGAGACTGCAGTCTCTCATCCGCGCCGCGGATTAGATAAGAGGCCACCTGGACACTTCACCAGCCATCAAAACAGATGCCAATCAAATTAGCCCCCACCCACTGCATCTCTGCTGCAGTTCTTCCGTGCATTAAAAAAAAAAAATGAAAAAACAACTCCGGGAAGGCACAATGAACTCCCCCCGGAAGGCTTCTTCTTCCCTCTCTGATTTACCGTTTTCATTTCCTTGAATATCAATATGCTACGGAGGCAACCCCGGGAAATATTTGCAATCTAAAAAGCACTATTTTTAGCAAACGTATCAGACTTCTTCAAGTGCTGAGGATATGGGAAATGTCACAGAGATCCTTATTCATTCGGAGCGCGAGTGAGGTGATATTCGGAGGGAACCTCAACTGTTACATGTTGTGTGCTGGCTGGGCGGCACCAGCCCACCTTTCATAATAGCACAAATGCCACCGCCAGTAGATTATGCGATTACGATCGGGGTGCCTTCAAACGGAGCCCCCCCCCAAATCGGTTCTGCTAACCCACCGTGGGGGCCTGCAAGTCATCGTTTCCGCAGAAGAAGATCCTTCCATCCTCCGAGTTTTAACACATTGTCTGCGAGAATAGAGATAAAGACGTACGGCTCGATAATGCGGGAAACGTGTTTCTAAATCCACATGCGTCCCCCGATGTTTCTTATTGAGTGCATCGTTAGGGGTGCTAACGGGCTCATTCAGAGAGGACAGGAAGTGGCCCTGAGACCAGGAAGCTCTTCAGGTTGTCATTGGCTGAAAGGCACAAAGGAGCGGGCTGGGGGGGGGGGGGGGGGGGGGGGGGGGGGAGAGCGAGGGGATTGGGGGAGGGTTGTGCTGTCGGATGGACATACTACTGTGGGAGCTCACCCCAGTCTGCAGGACCTTTACACTGGGCGGTAGAAGGACCAGGGCCAGGAGGAACCCTACAGGACTCCAGCCTGCCCAACAATGCCCACCTCATACCGGCTGAGTTCAGCGAAGCGTACTGGAAGGGCTAAATGCAGAGAGGCTGAGGCAGAGCTTAATCTAGTGCCATACGGACCCTGAACCAGGACTACGCCCTATTTAGGACTCAGTGCTTGAAGGAGCCTCACACGCCCACAATACACTCTCACTACAGACTCTATCACTCACTCAGTGGAATACCTGCACACTGTCGCATTAACCAGTTGCTGCTGAACTGTACATGCAATACTGCTTTTTGTGCAGCCTCATTTGTACGAACGTACATACATAAAAAATATTCGTGTCCTGAGATTAAGTGTAGAATGAAGTTAAATATCAGCTTTTTTAATAGATATACTTTTAATTCACTGCGGGTTTTATATGTATGTCTTTGTATGTGACAAATAAAAATGTATACTGAATTTGGAGGGAGAGTGGGGCAGGAGAGAGAGGGGGAGAGGGAGAGAGAGGTGGGAGAGATAGAGGAGAGAGAGAGGAGGGAGAAAGAGGGGGGGGAGAGAGAGAGGGAGATAGAGGAGGTAGAGAGAGGGGTAGAAAGAAAGATAGAGGAGGGAGAGAGAGGGGGAGAGGGAGAGAGAGGTGGGAGAGATAGAGGAGAGAGAGAGGAGGGAGAAAGAGGGGGGAGAGAGAGGGGGAGAAAGAGGGGGGAGAGAGAGGGGGAGAGGGAAAGAGAGAGGGAGATAGAGGAGGGAGAGAGAGGGGGAGAAGGGAGAGAGAGAATGTGGCCGTGCTGCAACCAGCTCTCACGTCTTTGACATTTTGTTGAGAGAAGCGAGGCGGGATAAAAGAGCACCAGACAGAAAAAAAGAAAAGGATTACTAATAAACTAATTCTGTAACCTTTGACAGAGCTTGACTCCATTTTTGTTTCCCGGCTTTGATTTACTCGGTGGTTGTGAACAAAGAATTACCAAAATGGAGGCAGGGAAGGCTGTCATATGTTTACTCCACCCTCCAACCCTTATTTCCACTATCGTTTCCAAAAAAAAACAAATGCACCATTCACAGTTTTTTCTTATTTTCACAAGTCTTATTTTCAAGTACTATCATTACGCCTCTAAACGCATCAGGTTTTGTGTTTAGTTATCTTCAGTCAACACCTTGGTCAACCCCTGCATAACATAAAAAGTATGGTCATTATCCTGAACAGCCCTTTGTGTTTTGATTCTGCATAATTTCCTCCTCGCCGGATGTGTTTTCCCCCCAACCATCACGCCATCGTTGATGATGGCGAGTACCTTGAACAACCTCTGTGAAGTCTGACCCATTTACCGGCGTGCACCGCGTCAGCGTGCGCGAGACACCTTCGCCAGAATATTGTTCCGCACAAAATTGCCAAACCACTGCCTGTTTAAAATTACAGAGCTGGTAGAGATCCTCCGTCAATTTTATTTCTTGCATTATTTAATCGTGTTGTTGTTGTTGTTTTGGCTGGGCTGAGCTAACACTCAACCACTGCTAAGCTTGTCTGTGCAAGCTTATTTCCCAAGCATGCTCCTTCAAAGAGAATCCCACACAGTTGATTCCAGGCTTGACCGCAGCTTAATAGGGAAGAACAAGCGACAGGTTTTATAATATAGCCCACACTGGCTGCTCATCTCGGAGGTCGTGGGATGCACACAGCAGTGGCGGTGGCGCCGACGCGATAGAGAAGAAGAACTTGAAAGTAAACAGATTGCACTCTGCTTGAATATGCTGCCCCCCCCCCCCTGCCTCCTCCCCCTCCATCAAGCAGCCGCCAAAGCCAATCTGGCTATGCTGTAAATAGAAGAAACTGCTACCCTGGTTAAAGATTTAAGTCAACGTTGTGGCATTAAATAGGATTTATCCAAATGGCATTGGCTCAGTGATGTCAGACTCCCGTCCCCCGTTATTGATCCCCGAGTCCTTTGGGTTCCCCCCCCCCCCCCCCCCACCCCCCTCCGGCCCACACCTCAACCCTTTGCCAACATGACGGATGCTTCCGTAACCTCCATCAGTGGCTTGAGTCAGTGCGTCTCCCCGGGCCCCTGCATCTGTCATGCTCTGTTATGAGAGACTAGCGTTCCCTCTTCCTTTGTGGCGAACCTCAGACAGCATCTCCGAGGGGCTCTTCATCTCGTTAGGTCTCCCTGGCCCTGGAGTGGCACAGGTCTAGCCGTCTACTACGACGGGGTTTCTGTTGAATGCCCCCGCCCAGCCTTACTACAGACGTGGTGGAGGTAATTAGACAGCAGCAGACATTGTCTCAAGCACTCGGGCCCTCCCATTAGATGGCTGTTAATGTGGCCGTTTGAGGAAATAGGTGGAGCATACTTTATTTTACTTCACAATCACGGAAATATAAAGGATTTAGATGTAGAATTTTGGGTAGAGAGCCCTTGAAGTAGCGCATGCAAAAAAAATCAAGGTAACGGTTTTACTGCGATTAAAATGTTCAGCGCCTAAAATGTACAAACACGAAAGAACATCACGCATGAACAAAGAAGATGATTGCCTGTAGGAAATATCTCGGTGCGGTATTGGCAACTTAACATCCTGTTGTTACATTATGAATCCATCGTTGAAAAACAAAAACAATTCTCCCCATGTGAGCATGGAAATTAGTCGCATAACCCTTTATTCCTGTGGTCATTGAAAATAAGTGTGGAGCCAGCCATGTGCTAATGAGGGAGATTAGGTGAACAGAGTCACCCTGCCACACTGCCCAGAGTAAGAGAGGGAGACAGGGAGAGAGAGACAGCGTGAGAGGGGGAGCCAGATGGAGGGAGAGAGCGATGGGGGGGAGACAGAGAGAAAGAGGGTTAGAGGGAGATAGGGTGAGAGGGAGAAAGAGAGCAAGGGCCACTAATTAGTGTTGTTAAGCATCATAGGGAGAAATTTGTGGAAATCACTTCTTTGAAATGCTGCCGAGGAGCACCACTAATCATGTGAGCGGGACTCCGTTTCGGTTTGTTGACCCCATCTGATGGTCATGTTCAACCCCGAATCCACACAATCACACACACAATCACACACCAACACACCCACAGAAACACATCCATTTTTTTTCAGTGCGGATATTGAAAACAGTTGAAGCTTGTATTCAGTTCCTTTTCACCTTTTCTAGTCATTGTAATTCACATTTTAGCCAAAGGGACTTACAGGGAATATACAGATAGAAGTTGTTTCGGAGATTTCTAGGAGTAAGAGGTAATAAATAATAAATGCACAAAGGTTGGCTATGGTCCACACACATTGCGGATAAACCAAGTACCTTTCTGCTTTGAGTAAAACAGCCTAGTTAGGCCATTATCCTGACCACAGCCCAATGGCCTACAGCGAAGGATTCTGAAAGTTGCTATTCACTATTGAAGGCTAGACAGTCGTGACTCTAAAGTAGAATATATGTGTACCACAATTGTATGAATTTGTTTCTGTCAAAAACAATTGAATCACTTTAATGGAATCTTTGAAAAGCAATCCTAAAAACGGGAGGAAATATGTCGCTTCATACCGTTCTTTATTTTATAGAATTTATTTTCAATATACAATATTACACAATCCATCCAGCACCACAATATGTCAGATTTATAAATATATATTCTACATCAGAGCATCCAAATATTCGTGCCCTTCTTGTCTATTATCCCACATAAAAGCCAGAACCACGAGAGAGCTGTGCTGTTTTCTGCTATATTCCAGTGTAAAATAAAAAATATTCACACATCCAGACAAAGTATGGCTTGTCCCCGTGTTTGATAGAGCAACAGAAATATGTTTTGGGGAATTCTGCAGCTCTCTTGTTGCAGAATAAAAACTGCATTAGCGTGAAATGTCCCATGTGCCATTTTTGACAACTCTGATGATGATGCATTTCTCTCAGATCACTTAAGATCATAGACATGTGAGTGGCATTGCTTTTGATAAAAAAATCAATATAAATATATATCGAAGGGAAAAGATTTCGTCTGCGCCTTTTTCCATGTCGCATGGGCTTGTTTGCCCCCAGTAACTGCTGGGATATTGTTCAGCGTTTCAATCGGAGATACAAGCCATTAGTCAGGGTCAATGGACTGTGGTTGTCAAATTCTGGAAGATCTATGATGATGGTGGCGCGAGAGAGATGATATGGGGAGGGAGAGTGAGAGATAGAGAGACAGAGAGAGAGAGAGAGAGAGTGAGACTGCACAATGTAATTCCCAAAAGAGGAATGAAGACGAGATAGGAATCTTGGAGTGTGTCAATGCTGTTTACATGCATGTGTGTGCCTTCGTGGAGGCGTGTATAGGTAATGCCAGTGTGGGTCTCTGCATGTGGTTGTGTGTAATAGGATGTAATCAATAAGCAAATGTCAAGATATTTGGAATCAGAGCTTGTTGCTTGAAAGACAAAATGTAATAATGCCAGAAACAGTACTGTGCATGCAGTGCTAACTGAATTATACTTGTTCTGCATCAGTAATCCCCATAGTTGCACCAATTCAGTGACATTTGAGTTGGAGTTAGAGAAGGACCACCCAAGTCTGGTTTGTTCCCTCCTGCAAAACTATTCTCCTCACCTCCCTAACGTTGTATGCATCCCTTGTGTGGGATGCATACAAGTGTGTTTTTGTTTGTAAACCAAAACATAGCTTTAGCCTTGGTCATTTTTGGAGTATTACCCTCCATGTACTACAGGGGACTATTGTAGGCTACAGCGTTGTCTTATCTGGTGCTTATGTAGCAATGTTTTTCCATACGTTGTTATAATTATGTCCATATCACGATAGGCCTATCACTCTCATGCTATGCTCTGCTAGCACTTGCCGCAAGCTTGGATATCAGTAATGACGGAATATATCTACTTCATGGCATGTGCAAACTTTGTTTTGTATCCAAGTAACAACCTGGGCACAGGAAAATCATTCTTTCGCTTTAGCGAGCAGATACTTTATTTTGTGTGTGCGTGTGTGTGTGTGTGTGTGTGTGTGTGCGTGCGTGCGTGTGTGCGTGCGTGTGTGTGTGTGTGTGTGTGTGTGTGTACGTGTGCGTGTACGTGTGCGTGTGCGTGTGTGTGTGTGTGTGCTTTTAACGTATCAGACGGCGAGCCCTTACAGCGTGTTCGACATATTTCTCCATACAAGCTGTCCGTTCCGCACCTTTCCCTCAGCGCCGCAGTCTGTCACCCAAACCGAGCGTGTCCATCTGTCCCCTCCCTCCCCACCCTGCACCCCTCCCCTCCGGTCCACCGTGCTGCTGCCGCTGTCCTCGTCATGCTACGTGGCTGCCAGCTGACAGCCGCTTGTTGATTCCACGCCACGGACTATTTCCCCTTGTCTGTTTTGTTTGGAAGCCGCCGGTTTTGCGCTGGATCGCTGGATGAGTTCTAAGTAAAGTGTTCCTCTGTGGCCTCTCAGGGCCAAAAGGAGATCCTATTCCGGGGGTAGCCTATGGGGTGGGGGGGGGGGGGGGTACCTCCGGGGTCTTGGTTCTTAGTCGGGGTTAAAGGAACCCATGAAGTGTGTGACTGCAGGAGGGCTAGCATCTGGGTAATCACAGCGAGCCCTGCTGCGCATAATAAGTCGTCTGTGAACAGACGTGTGCCGCAGGCTCCGGTAAGGAGAGGGAGTCATGTGAACGCATGTGGGCTAGAGTATTCCTATCTCCCTGAGAAACGGAGGAGAACCCGTTGGTTCAAAGACATCCGTGGGACCTCTGACCGCCGATGCCAACGCTTGGCTTCTGTTATCGTTGGGTCTTTTTTTTGCACAGAGAAATACATGAACAAAAGAGGCCATTGGCAAGCATTCAAAGAGTACTTATCACCTATAAGATGCGATGGCCACCCTTTCTAAATCTGGCAATTCATGTGATCTTCAGTACCTTGAAGAGAAAACGAAAGCCAACAACTTTTCAATAGCCTGGTATTTGGACAGATTATCACTCCAGTGATTCTGATGTTTATCACGTTGCAGATGCCATATGTATTTTTCTTTATAAATTCCAGATCATATGTTTTCTTCATGACTACAGTGTTGCGGTTTTGTGCACCCTCACTGTTCTCTGAGACTTAACCAAACTAGTCTGTACAAGCCATTGATACTATAGGATGTGTAGATGTACTGCCGTTGTGTTTGCATAAACCAGAATTATAGGCTACTCAATACTTATTGTGCTATCACCTAGAAACACCCACAACTTCAAAGAAGACCAATCTGTTAAAGTCTTTCATTCTGCAATTGTAGGTTCAATGTGCTGAATATTGGCACTGTACTGCTTAAACCTCAGTCAGTATTCCTTCAGTGAGTATCAATTTGACTTTCTAATTTAGGCTACTTTCTCAAGAATAAATGAGACATCAACTCATTAAGGGACTTGTTTAATTGTTTTGTATTCCTATGTGCAAAAAATGCCTTTCAGTATTTTAAACCGCAATTTGCGGTTTATCACATTCTTACAAAGTCGTCGGCTTGACAAAGAGACAAAGTCTTCTGTTTTTACCAACACATTCCCGGACAGGTGAGAATACATTGCACAAAGCCCCTTGAAAGGGAAGCCATACTTTTCCTTTTTATTACATGGCATGGCATCTTGACAAAAGCGTTGTAAAATTAAAATAAACATGGCTTGTCATCCTCGATCACCGTGACTCCTCCGTCTTCCATCCCTGATGCCTGCTGCCCTGATGCATCATGGGAATGGAAATGGAAAGCGATTTCCTAACGACATCTACATCAGTACAGTGAGATAGATTCTGCCTGAAGGGCACAGCCTGCCTTTTGATAAACACGCAGTCCCACACAGGCCATTTCGATTACTATTCTTTCTTAATGGCCATTTGTGTGATATATTTATGTTAATATATATTTATGCAGTTTTTATCGCTATACCAGGAATGTACTGCACTTCTTTCAGCAAATTGAATCTGTTTGTTTTAGTTTCCACTAATTTGATCATTAGTGAGGGAGAGTTTGGGGAGTCATCACAAAATGACCAATTCCCTGGAGAACTGTGGCACAAATGTGTGAAAGGACAAATGGAATGTGTTCAACAAAATCTCACATGAGAACATTGTGCTGTTATATCAGCACTTTGGGCAAAAACAACTTGTTCATATCAATAAGATATTGTGCCATTATCCAGCACTTCCCAAGTGAACGCTGAAAGCATTCATAATACCAATAACACTCAATGGTAATAACCCTTCATACGGTACCACGTGCTTATCGTTTTAGTCATTATGTTGATAGTTTTAGGTAATGGACAGCAATGAGTCACCCAATAGATGGATGTAAAGAAATGTTTTTCAAGATAAAATTATACGGCACAGAGCTTGAAAGATGATCTCTTTAATTAACCCCATATTAAGGCCTTGAATGACCTCACTTAAGATATAGATAAATATATGTAGCTTGGCAGAGAGGTTTTTTCACTGAACATATTGATCTAAACACAGAAGTAGCCAACACTTTAAGATGCACTCTATAGCTATAGATAAATAGCTTTGCACTACAAAGCTAGACTGCAAAGTGAATAATTTGCAGTCCCCCTTTCATTCGGTACAAATTTCCCTTTTTATTCCCCTGGCCGCATCACCCACTCAGTGAGGCAGGAGGGGACTCTACAAAGAGCAGAATGCATCCTAACTTAATCCTGGGCGATGACTTTGATTTCACCTCCATCAGAAATGGCCTTTAGATTGCCTTATCGTCTTAGTTACGGACAGTGGCTCGTAAATAAATACAGTAGTATTTGTGATGACAAAGTTAATTGCAGTTGCTGGAGGGTGCGGCCGCGGAGACAGATGATACTTTCATGGATTTATTTTTCCGGGTATTCCGGTTGAATGTCTAGTCTTTTTCACAGAGCGTATCTTTTTTGACACACAAATGAATAAGACGCCTCGATGCTTTAGTATCCATTTCATATTATTTAAATAGCATCAGAGGAGTGAAACTTAAATAAACGTGTTATTTTTAATGTGTCCGCATTTCAGGTAATAGGATCGGTAAAAGTGACTGGCTATACACAATAACACATGCAGAAACAAATGAACGAATTAAACAGATACATTATCCTGTTGTACAAGTGCACATTTATGTTATAAATTGGCGAATGCACTTATGCCTCAGCTCTAGAGGTAACAAATCCAAATGGTTTTATTTTTCGATATTTGGTTTAGCAGGGGAAACATAAGCATAAGAAGGATGATTCTAGACGCTTCCATTAGTAAGAAAGCTATGTTAAACCAAAGCAATAATGCAAAAAGCGATGCGCGCAGTGCAACAGTAAATTAATCACCCACACATTCACGTATAGTAAATATGAATCATTGTGGGGGCAACATGAATTAATGATTTAGTCTTTCATCCTCATGCATTATGGTATTGATAAAAATATATGAAGACATTGCCTTCGGCTTACGAAAGAGTGGTGACGGTCTCATTTACCAATCAGAAGATCAATTATAAAACAATTAAGAGGTATGAAAACAGCATTTTGAGCAGGCTGCCGGGACTTTTTAATATTATTCACGTTCACATTTGCAAGAAAAATCGATCCATATTGTTTCTCCCGAGCAAGCGTTCAATTAGTTCTTAATCATTTATAAGAATTATTTGCTTTTCAAGTCAACCGGCAAAGTTAAGTTTGCCAACAAAGGACTCCTTAGCAGCATGTTCCGATTGATATGCCCGCTATTATGTGTGTAACAACACTGGCCTTTGCAGTGCATGGATAACAATGAGCAATATGATGCATGTATTGATTCTGCAGTAGGGCACCCACAGAGATGGAGAATTCAAACTAAAGGTCAGGAAAAAACGAGAGGCAACTTTCATGATATACCACCGACATTCCCTATCATTAGCAGAGCGATGTAACACGTTTTTCGATTGCTGCCCAGGCCTCCTCCACCCCCTCTGCTTCCTCGTGAATTCACCTAGCCATTACCTTCCTGGTGCCAGGATGTCGACTTCCCCAACGGCAGGTACGGACGCTCTCGTCTGTCTGCGGTAATAACGAGTTGTGAAATAAGCGAGGCAATAAATAAAGGCGCCATTAATCAGGGGTCGTTAATGCCCGTTAATTAAGACCAAGTTTGGGAATATAAATAACACAGAACATCTCCGCGATGGATGTCACCCCCGTGGGAAGAGGGTTTTAAACCTTCACAAAGGATAATCACACAAGTTCTTTCTTATACTTCATTTTTTTAATTATTGTTATTTAATCCGATGAGCTCTTCCGAGCTCAGCATGGGGGGGGGCTTCCCACGAGGCCCACTTCGGATAAATATTTGATGCATCTCTGCCCTATTCGTCTCCGGCCAGATGGAAATAGACACCGGAGGAGCAGGACGCTAAAGCTAACCCAAATAAACACCCCGTGCCGCAACCCTAGGAGGAGACGGCTATCCTGGCGGCGCTCAATAAACCTCCCCCGCTAACAAAGTTTTGGGTTAGAAAGTGGCGGCGCCCCCATCGACTGCTACGAGCCGTGCCGCCGTGTCTGCGCCGCTCGGAAAAGCCCCCCGTTCCGACTCTCCTACAGACTCTCCTCAGCTCTCGTTTCTCAATTACTCTGCCGTCTGCCTCTTGCCACATGGGTTGTTGAATCACCTCCGGAAAATTTGACACTAAGGTGCAACTAACTGCTGCGGAGAAGGCCCCCTCAAGTCTGTCTAAAAGAGACAGACTGAAGTAAGACGCCAATAAACAGAGGAGGGAAATGACGAGAAAAGAGAAAAATGAATCAAGTCAAAGTCAATGAGTGGGACGTCTTGATTAAGCAGAGGCGTTACGTCTTGGTATCCCCCCTTTACCACGGTTGAACGCCTTAGCTTGACGCTGGAATCCCTTTTGTGCAAATCAATGCTCGGCAGCGGCTGTGGGACAGAGGTTGCCTACATATTGATTACAATTACATTGAAGTGTAATCCCCTCTTCCACATCTATGTTGTAAAGCCTCTTCCGCATCTATGTTTTAAAGGCACTAGCCTCTAGCCATGTGTGGAGCTACAGCAGAGGCAACCATACCTATAAATATCTTCCACAGCTCATGCAATAGGGCTTGCTAATCAGACTGCACCGCGGGATTTGTTGTTGCCAATACTCTCAGACGCCATATTCAGAGTAAGAGAGTTGTAGCGCAGTGAAATCGTATATCAACCTAAATATACCATAACCTACACTAATGAAAACTTTGTTTGGCCAGGCCTCGCATGAGACACCCTGCGGCAGTTTCAAACACGGCAATGTCTCCTAAAAACGACAAATCATTTCATGCTGAATGCCTTAACAATGAGCAAAAAAGCAATCAGTACTAACAAAATGAAACAAACTCCAATGGTCCTACGCATACAAAACAGAGGCCGTGGTATCAAAGCACCAATGCAACGCAGTACCACCACCACCAATGCTATGTTGTATGCAGCAGCCTTTCCTCCTTCAGCAGCAGCCGATTCCCATTGTGGACCACGACTTGAGCCCTCGAATCGCCAGCGCAAAGAACGTTGCATTAAATTGGAGTCGGCTGACCTCTGCACTGTATGTTGACGCACCTGCTACTGCGAAGGCCATTACCCAGCTCCGGCTCCCGAGGTTAGACCTCCCTTCATGTCCACAGACGAGGTAGTACAGCATTTATTCTGCACATTAAAGCGGATTCATTCGTGCAGAAATCATCATAATGCATCTGATGACGCACACATACACAGTGAGTGTGCGTGTGTATTTGGGGAGAGGGGTGTGTGTGTGTGTGGGGGGGGGGGGGGGGGGGGGGGGGTTGGTTCCTCGCTGAAATGCATTAAATCCATTTGCTACTCGGCTCCTGATTATGTAAGTGCATTATGATCGTTACACCGTAAATCGTGGGTTTGAAGTAGAATACTACCATCTGGGTTCCTGCACAACAACAAGTTTGTTTTCCGCCAATTTCCTACCGACTGCAATAATAACTACAAAGCAAGTCCACTCCTTGCGCCTCCGCCGTCCCCTCCAGCGTGCCATCACGCCAGCTGCCTCCATTCCAGGGACCGGCACGCCACTGCCTTGATGTTTCAGAGCGAAACCCTCGCCAAACCTAGTTACTTCCAGATGACCAAGACACATGGTTCCACCCTCGGCCCCATCACAGGACACTTGGACTGACGCTCACAGGAACCTTGTTTTCTTCTCCTCGCTATTAGGGAGGGGATTGTAAGGAGGAGGGGGTGGGGGTCGGTGGAGGAAGGGGGGTGGGGGTACAGCGTTTGAGTCTCTCGGCGTCCCCAGTCACGGGGAGCCACGGGGGCTCGCGGCCGTGGATGCCCGAAGTCCCAGCCATGTCCCCCCTAACCTCGGCTATCTCCGTCCTGCAGGGCCGGCGCCGGCCATGTGCCATGTGCTCAGAGTGGCGCGTTCTCACCGGCTGACTTTTCATCGCACAAACGTGACTCGTCAATGTTCCTCGACTTGACACACTAACCTCCCCCCCGCCAACCCACACACACCCAACGACCGGCGCTTGCCTCTGTATTTTATAGTTTTAGTAAACGCAAACGCTCGCTTTAATCTACATGCTCATCTTTCTTCTTCTTTTTCCTCCCAGGGCTATTTTTCAGTTTCCCTCCCATAAACACAAGTCTATATGCAGGTACAGTAGCTTGTGTCCATGGTGCATGAAGAGGGGGGGGGGGGGGGGCTACGCTCCCGGCAAAGCTGGCCTTTGGCAGGCCTCACTAATGGGATATGGTCCACAGCTCTACCTGTTCCAATGCATTTCTCTCCCTGGATCAGCCAGGCAGCACACGCCCCACCCGCCCCGCGCGGACGGGATGCGGCCGCGAGGTAATGCCGAGCGAGCGGCTTGAGAGACAGCAGCGATCATTCCACATTTCATGGATGTTTATTGCGGCGTCCATTTTGAAATAAATATATAAATACGTATAATCAATTCAGCAGCCATTCAGCGGATGTGATGGCAGAGTGTGGGGAAGGAGGGAGGGCGGGGTGAGGGAAAGTAAGAAGTAGTGAAGTGACTAAAGGCTTCAAGGACAAGAGGAAGCCAAGAGATCCCCCTCCCAGCCTCCCGAATCAACGTGGTTTTTCCAGAGGACGCCGCTGTGTCAAATATGATTATTTTGGTATATGACCGCAACGGAGTGACAGTGTGGAAAATTCCTCCTGGCTATCCCATTTCCGGAAGTGTATCTCGGCACATTAAGTAACCTATATTATGTACAAACAGTGTTTGACAGGTAATTATTTTAGAGAGGCGAAACGTTGTCTGAGAGCATAGCGACGGCCTGATAAAGAGCCAGCATAGCCCGCAGTGTGCTCCATCTGCACGTTGACAAACAGTGTTATTTGAATTACACTAATCTTTTCCTCTTCCCAATACTGAGCTGGTCTCTCTCTCTCTCTCTCTCTCTCTCTCTCTCTCTCTCTCTCTCTCTCTCTCTCTCTCTCTGTTTGAAAACACAGCCTACATTCATGGCAGACAACGCACTGTTGTGCAGATCCATCTTGATAATTGTCATACATGGTTGTTGTGTTTGGCCTGAGTGAAACATAGTCATAGTGCCTTCCTCGCGTAGCCATGAGTAAACCAGTAAATATTAGCCAATGTTAGATGTATAGGCGATCGTGTCCCACCCATGTAATGTAATTCGTGGGGAAATGAATACTCACTCTCTTTGAGCAATTGGTGTACCATTCCATTCAGGCCAAGGACAATGTTGTGCACAAAATTGGATCACTGAGACTTGGGAATAATATTTGGCTACAACAGACACTATTCATCCAATGAAGTCCTTTATGAATCTGCCCAATGTGTTTTGCTTCACTTCATCCGAGAGCAAATATTTCCGAGCCTTGGTTTAAAAATACTGTTATTTTCTATTCTCTTCTGCTCCATTCTAATCTATTCTACAGTAAACAGCCGTGTTATTATGTTATTGTTGTTGTTGTTGTTTGCGTGTGAATGTGAGTGGGTGTACATTGAATGTGTGGTTTTCGCATGTGCATGTGTGTGACTGTGTGCGCATGTGGCTTGGTGCGTGGGTGTTTTCCGGAGCACCGTGGGCAGGAGTGTGTGTGCGCGTGTGCGTGTTGTGGTGTGCACATACCCTGGCCGCCTTACCCCAGGGTGCCTGGGCGCGCTAATAGAGTTCTTTAGTCACAGATCTATGTGACTGGTGGCCCCATCGGCCCTCCACCACACGCCGTGTTCAAACGCTCTCTTGGGCCAGAACCTGTCAAATCCACTCACACTGGGGAACCACACCACCCCTCACCCCCATTCTAAGCACGTTTACTCCTGTTAAAAAAAAACACAAAAAAAACAGGGGGAAAATAACTTGCTTTTTCTTTTGTTTTTTACTTTTACAGTCACAACGTTGACCGTTGAAAGGGAAAAAAACAAACTTGCTTGCTCGTGTCAATTGTGCACTTCTTTTGGGGGGTTGAGACAGGAAAAATGTCGATGATGCTCTGCCGGAGACCTCAGGGGAGTCCTGTCTGGAGGGGGAGGAGGGATGGGGGAGGACGTGGT
Organism: Gadus morhua; assembly: GCF_902167405.1. Classification (NCBI taxonomy): domain Eukaryota; kingdom Metazoa; phylum Chordata; class Actinopteri; order Gadiformes; family Gadidae; genus Gadus; species Gadus morhua. Next base: position 7,833,586 of record NC_044055.1, on the reverse strand, counting down.
GGAGGTGGTGAAAGTTAGTTTGGGGGAGCTTTTGGCTGACCAGTTTTTTTTTTCGTGGAACAGAGAAGGGAGTCTGATAGGGCTTCCGGATACTGATTTCCAGAGGGGATTGTGGGATTTATCGGTGTCAAATGCAAACGTGCACACAAGCACACACATTCACACACACACACACACACACACACACACACACACACACACACACACACACACACACACACACATACACACACACACACACATACACACACACACACACACACACACACACACACACACCTGCAACACATCCAAACCTCGTTTCGTCACAATAGACGGTGTTTCGGTTCTTAATGTTGAATTACAGTAGCGAGAGCGAAACAATGTGCATGTGATGGTCCAAATTGTGAGCGAGCTAGCAGAAAGGATCTGCCTTTTCTTTCTTTATTTTTTTTATTCTTTTAGAAGTATACCACTGGAGAAAAGAAAATGTCACTTGAGTTCTGCATCAACCTTATGTCACCATAGGGAAGGTTTTTTTTTTTCCCTCTCTCCGATTCGCTCTTACAAGAACCTCACTGTAGGCTACCAATTACACTGTGTGAAGTCAAACATAAAAAGGAAAGAGGACGTGTGACTGATGTTTTTTTCTCATTTTTAGAATCCTCGAGAAGGATTGCTTGCATTGAGAAGTGCATTTTTACCCTTTACAAATATAAAAATTAATAAAATCTTGGAGGTAATTAATAGTAGTCTATTTTATAAGTCATTTAAATGTTAGGGAAGAGGCGAGGGATGTGCATTTGTAATGTTTTTGAATATGTTATAACATTTTGACAAGAATCAAGAACCATCACCCTCCATAGCAATTTACGAATGCAATGCTGAAAAATCCTGATGAAAGGTTACGTATGTGAGTCTGATGTGTCTCAGTGGCTAAATATTAGTCCATGGCCGTCTAAAAGGAGTCTCTCTTTTAAAGCACACTTGCACCACCAAGCGGCACCAAAATGCAATTACGTCAGTGCCATAAAAACTGCATTATATGCAGATGATTGAGTTGAAATTGAGTACATTGCAGCATAGGACTACAGTTATAATCTTACTCCAGAGTCTGTTTTTGTTGATGCGCTCTATTAATGAAAATGAACTTATGGTTTTGAAAGAATGTCGTCACTTCAATTAAGTCAAGCCTATCCTCATCAGTGTGGAGCAGGTGGGCTGAAAACAGATCGTGAACGGAAGTTCAATCTGCAATTCACTAGAATCAATACTAGGCTACATGTATCTTCTGTAATCATTGTACTTAAAGTAATACTTTGACGCAGGATAACTCACACTTTCCCTCACAAGTACTTAAGTAACGGCCCACCCGGTCGAGGCTCTCCTGGCCTCGTGTGAACCTCTGCTCGCCCGTTCAACCACTTGGCAGGTCTTAACGCTCAAACCATCGGTTCTTTTGAGGTCAATTTAAAGGAAAACAAGACCGAGTTAACGATTGGCTCTGTTCCAAATCCGCCGCTATGGTTGAGAACATGTGGTGCATTATAAACATGTTAGGTTGTAAATTCGGACTCAAACTGCCCTCTAGGGGTTAAACTGTGACACGCATGCGTTTCTCACAAATGGCAGGAACCGTCAAATATCAGAGCTAAAAATAGTCTAAAGGTTATGTTAGGTGAGGCCTACTCAGAAGAAATAACAATATTTATTACAGAAAACTAGAAGTGTAGCGTAGGCTATGAGTAACATATAACATTGCTAAAATGCCATTATATTATTTTAGCGAATGGTCACCTTTGCATTATCAGTCCCTCTATCATGAAATTAA
>NC_044055.1:7789276-7826776 GCF_902167405.1 Gadus morhua | reverse complement strand
GATGATGACCAGAGCTGACAATTAATGGGCCCCCTGTTTCAGGCCGCATGAGCAGACACTTTCTCTAGCCTTCATTTACTTCAATGAGGATCAACATGAGGCTCTCTCTTCTTTCAAGTCATCTCTCAGGCAGGGGGGCCTCTTTATTATATAATGTGTGTAGTGTGTGTCGAGGTGGGCATGAGGGGGAAGGTCTGGCGTGGTCAAAGCTAACAAGCTATAGTTCAAACACAAACCCAGCCCAGGCAATCGACCCAGAAGAAAAAAACAGCATATTTTTTTAATCAGGTAAAGTTTTATTTCTCTGAAAGAGCTTGCTCTATTGAAAATGGATTTGAGCTGGCAAAGACATATTTTGAAATAGTAAACAAAAAGAAGAGCGAGAGTAAAATGATGTGCATGTTGGGTGATTGGTTGGTTCTGATTTACTTATATTTATTGTATTATTGTTTGGGTTATTTAAATAAGCAGTTATTGCTTTTTAATAGCACCATGCTCCAGCATTGAGTAATTTCTCTAACCTGTAATATAATGATAAACTTATACTTAAGATTAGGCCTTCCTAAAATATTCTCTTTAACTAAAAACTATTAAACGAAGTATAACAAACTACAAAAATAGAATCTGAAGTAAAAACCTAAGTCTGCAGGACAACTTCTTTAATCAAACATTGCTCTTAACATATCAACACGTTAATCAACTGCACTGTAAATTAAACACATGCAAATGTGGAGAGTTAAGGCAATCTTTTAATTAGTAAAGGATTGCCTCCTCTGATATGTGTGTGACGCCTGGAGCTACTGATGGAGTAGGATGCGAAAGGCGCTAATGATGCCACTGAGGAACTATTTTAAAACCATTTATGTACAGTTGCTAATTAATAGTCAAGTTTATGTTCAGTAGAACACAAATCTGCCTTGTGGTCATATTTACCATTCTAAATAACCGCACTTCCACGTCTTTATGAAATCTGTGAAGTTGCTTGAAAGTTGCCATATCTCAGTATAAATAAATAATTATTTTCCCATATAGATTGAGAATCAGCGGTTGCCAGGAAGAAGGATGAATGGGGAACAACGAGGAAAGGGAGGGGGAATAATGATTGTTTACTATCTTTAAAAATGTCTTCCAGTTTCATTTTCACAAGCAATCTCATCCTATTGGCAATAAACATTATTATTACGGAGGGTTATTGTTTTTATTCTGATGAATGGTCTACATTATCCTACAGTGTGTCAGTGTTTTTTTTACGAAAGGCTGTACTTTAGTTAACCATTAGACAGAGTCAATGTCGGACTGTCCAAATAAATCAAAAAGGGTGGGGAGGTAGCTTACCTTACCGCTAGTGTCCCCAAGGCAAGGTTATTCATAAGGAAACTTGCTATCAACACACTAACAAATACACGTCAACAAAGTAATGTGTTTAGCTGATAAAGAATGTTGAGATATATGTGAATTCCGTTGTTGAGTCGATGCCATACTTGGTTTCCTTGGAGAAATAAAAAAAGCCAAAAATGCGTCACACAAGCAGCTCTTGAGAAAATGATTAACATACTGAAATATCTTGACCTTCATTCAACAGTTGTTTCAAGTCAAAGTCATTTGGAAATGAGAGGAACATTTATTTATTAAACTTTTACCAGGATGAAGGCCTATTACATAACTGACTTTAGTTAGTTATTTTCAGTCCAGGGGGAATAGCCAATGGCACAAACCCTGTTAACATATTGAAATCAAATAAATGTTCAGCTGTAATAATAATAATAATCCTATAATAATGATGATTTCATCCTATACTCTTTTACCATGTATATGCACACTCTTTATTGGTTTCTGCCCTCACTCCACATATGCTCTCCTCTTCTTCATGTTCCAAATCCTTGTGTTTTCATTGTTTTTCATTGTTGACGTGAGAGCACTTTATTAACGAGTTCACCTTCCTTCTCCCAGAGAGGAGAGGTATTAAAAGAAGAATCTTCTCCCAATCACACGCATGTGTTTCAGCTGTGTCTTGTGTAGTTCAATTTAGGTATTTTCTGTTTATTTTTTAACTAGCCTTGCAGCATGTTACACAGTCTCTGTGAAGTATTTTCAAGAGACTTTTGAGGTTATTTGTTGGGGTCATCTTTTGTTTTTTTTAGTTGCCTTTTTTTCTTCAGAGCTGTTTTTGTTCTTTTCACATTTTTGGGTTGACATTTCCTGTCGTCCCTCGTCTGTTTTGTTCGATGACCTTTGTACGAAGATAAAGTTTTGTCACGAAGCATTTCGCCTCAGAGTTTGTCTCTGTCCCAATAGCACAGTGTCCTTCTTAAGTATTCCAACCCTTGCAGACTGATATGAGCAACGCAACATAGTTCATGTTTGTTGTGAATCAGCAATCTCCACATAAAAAAATCCATGGTTGACTTGTGTATCTAATTGAAACAAGACATTTAAATGAAGTCATGAAAAGACCAAACTGGTCATGAATGGCAGCGTACTTGACTGCATGTCATGGGGTCAGATCACCGTACACGATACGCTCCTTGCACTTGGCTTTGTTAAACGAAATGATTGGATGGATCATGAGAGTGGCATACTGAACATCAACACAGGTGTCGAAACGAAAGAAAAAACAACAAATGACATGGCAACAGCATGTTACAGAGTGTGTCTGACCCAGAGGGGGCAGTATATGTCAGGGTCGTCTATCAGCCTGCCAAATCACAACCTCTACGGGCGTAGAAGAGCGGGTAACTGAGGTGGGAATTCACAGGGCCCAAACGTGTTGAATGGCCCTTGAAAAAATCTGGAATTTAAAATATTATATAAAACAATGTCTAAGTATATTGAATCCAAAGACTGCGAGACCTAAAAACCGCTATAGGTTAGCAAGGACTAGCATACCTGTACGTAAAAGTAATATGTTGGGTTGTAACTCAAAATTGGAGGCGCACTCGGAGAGTGCTTGTTTCCAGGGCTCAGAATTTTGCATTATGCCCCTTACCACATCACGGATGCAATGTATCGGGGAAAAGACAGCATGGCAGGCCAGGGATAACCATCACGCATGTCCAAATTTCTTCTCATTAGAGTTGGTCTACACGCAGAAACCAGAGTGTTTTGTGTTTTAACAGCAAGAGCTGCAGTGTCAGGGTGATGAGGCCAGACATGTTATCTTCTCTCAGGAGTCTTGTTCTCTCCAGAATAACCCCCAACGCCAGCTTCTCCAATCTTGCGTCATTAGGAATGGGAAACCAGCAATGGTAGCGCAGCAGAACCTGAAATAATAACATGAATTCTGAAGTGTTGAGGGACTCCAAAACACCAGCAACCAATAATCTCTGGGAATAAGTATTGTAGCACCAGGGCTATTTGTTGTACTGTTTTATACCACTTATATTGGTTGCTGATGTGTTCCCATCATGCTTTGCTTTAAGAGAACAGTTAGAAGACGGTTAAGAAGACAGGAAGACAGTTAATGAAGAGAGTTAATGAGGGCGGTTAGTAAATGTTAAGCTCTCGGTTAAGTTAGGTCTTGGTGTACTCTTGGAACGTTACAATAAAGCCACCGAAAGAATATCACGCCTCTGCTTTTTGATATTCGCCACAGTAGGCTATTATCATGAAACAAATCAGGACTGAAATCTTGAGGGGCCTAGTCATTTAATGTTGTCTAATGTGTTTAGAAAAGATAGGAATAATGTGAGCAAGGGGTTAAATCACAGAGTAGGAGGCTATTCATGCTTGCATTGTTGATGAACAATTGATGTGTCGAGGAAAAACGTCCTCCATGACTAGGCAGACACGTAATGAACAACATGTCTTTGCGATTGATTTATTCTGATAACTGCATACGTCTAGTGACATCTTCTACATGTCACTAGGATTACGGAGTAAATGGCATGGTGATCCATAGGTGAATCACTGCCATCTGATATTTACATGAGCATGCCAAAATAGGCTGCACACAAAAGAAAAGCCCACATATGCAAGATTATTAATACTTTTTATTATTTAAAAATATCATTCATATCAGCAGATAATTAATGTATCATAAAAATTACGTTTAACCCATAATATACAGGCCTAATAATAAGTTCATAATATTCAAAAGCTATTTTCCCATTAAATAGCACTCGCTTGTATTATCGACATAATTGAACAGGTGCAGCGAAATAATTGCGTCTTTTGAATGAACAGCTACATTACTAAGTAGATATTGGGAGCTAGACCTAAAGACCTCTACCCTATATGTAAGAGGGTACGTTGAGGACATGTGCTGACGCCTCGCTGTGTCCGTGGCACGGGATCGCTTTCTGCTCCCGGGCCGTGTTACACCAGTGGCACTTGTTGCGCTGCTGCCAAACGTCCCATTGGCTCCGCCTACAGGTCAGCCTCCGTAATTCTCAGAGGGTGATGCCCGGCAAGTACTTAATAACACCCCAGCCAGACGTGATCCAGAGACGCTATCTGCTAAACGCATTCTTCTGACAGACTGCGCCTGTGAACTGCTTGCCTGTGTAAGTAACCGTACACTTGCGATTTGTAGGCTGTTGCTTGTAATTAAAGGGGGGTTTGCTGTTTGTTAAGTGCATACAATAATTACACCTCATGAAAGAAGAAAAATCGCATGTAAGTGGAACAGCGGGAAGGAGGTCGAGCTTCTGGTAAGTTGAATACACTATGTTTATAAGCATATTCAGGCTGTAGGTTTGTAGTGTGTAGTCCTCATGTTTAAAGGTTGACATTGTGTGAGCCTGATAGGGCTAAAGTCTATCATTTTTTTTTTATTACAACTGTCACACTAATCATGTCATCCTACCCACCATGTTTAAAGAACGCTACGTTTGCTGAAATTGTAATGGAAAGTCAGTGGCTCAAATCCCTGGTGGTGCTATAAACGGTTGTGCCCGGGAGCAGTCCCTTTGATAGGGTTCAGTACATTTCCATCCTCACTCTCCGGCACCATGAGCCGTACATAACTAGGCTAATCATTTCTCTCATTAGTTTTCAGTTTATTTTTTTTATTTCCCCCCTGCCAGGAGCAGGATTCTCGTGTCGCGGTGTAACTGTCCACCCATCATGGTCGCGTTCAAGGGGATCTGGACCAAGGACTTCTGGAGGGCCGTGTCGGGGGAATTCCTGGCCACGCTCATCTTCGTCCTGCTCGGCCTGGGATCGACCATCAACTGGGGCGCGGCCGAGCGCGGCACCCCCTCCCCCCCCGCCGACCTGGTGCTCATCTCGCTGTGCTTCGGCCTGAGCATCGCCACCATGGCCCAGTGCTTCGGCCACATCAGCGGCGGCCACATCAACCCGGCGGTGACGGCCGCCATGCTGGTCACCCGCAAGATCAGCCTGGCCAAGGCCGTCTTCTACGTGCTGGCCCAGTGCCTCGGGGCGGTGGTGGGCGCGGCGGTCCTCTCCCTCGTCACCCCGTCGGCGGTCAGCGGGGGCCTGGGTGTGACGATGGTAAGGAAGCCAAGGACCCGCGCCCGATTTAGGCGGGAGTCAGGACCGCCCGGACTCGATATCAGATGCACACATGGATGGATGTACAGCAGAGAATCCAGCTGTGCATTGCATATAACTCTCACAGCCCTCCACCTTTGTGCCTTTTTCTCTCATAAGGTCAACCCCAAGATCTCCGTGGGCCACGCCCTGGTCGTGGAGCTCCTCATCACCTTTCAGTTGGTGTTCACCATCTTCGCCACCTGCGACCCCAAACGCACCGACCTGGGCGGGTCGGCCTCCCTCTCCATAGGCCTGGCCGTGGTCATCGGTCACTTGTTCGCCGTGAGTATACCGAGCGACGAGATGAGGTCTCAGCTTGCAAATGTATCAGTGCGTCGAGTGTCATCGTCCTGTTTCATCTGTGCTGTTGTCGCGCAGCTATCTCTGCATAACACCGGCGTGCTGCACATCTTCATTAGCGTCGTTACCGTTGCATGGCAACCGTCCTCTAGGGGGGGCTAGCTCTGATAGAACCCCTCGCAGAGAGCCGGCACTTGATTCTGTTCCCCAGACGCCAGGAGAAACACCTGCATACACGCACGCTTTGCTTTTCTCCTGCCCGAGCTAGCTGGTCTAATGCTAATGACTTTATCAGACGCGTGCCAACACAACACTCTTGATTTCTCTTACGTCACAGATCCCTTACACCGGAGCCAGCATGAACCCGGCGCGCTCCCTCGGGCCCGCGCTAGTGACTCTGAACTTCAGCGACCACTGGGTGAGAGACACCCCCGTTGAGTGGGAGAGAGAGAGAGAGTGAGAGAGAGCGGGAGATTGAGAGAGATTTCTGTGCAGAGTTTGAAAAGAGCATACTGTATGTTCCTATTCTTGTTTTTAACTTTTTTACTTTTTACTTTAGAAGTGGTTTGTTTGTAACCTGTAAAAAGTGTTTACAAGTTATAGCGTTACCCAGACGGATCATATTTCAGTTCAGGTATCGGAGTCGGCAGTTATTACAGTAATCTTGGAGCTGTGTGAGATTTTATTTATGTTTTTCAAGGGTAGCATAGTGTACTCTACTGGAAGGGTGAAACTTAGTAAGGTCAAAGCAGCAGCAGCAGCAGCCACGCCGTCTAAGATCTGTGAAGAGAGGTTTGATTTATCATGAACACTCTTTGGCATCTTTTCAAAGTGTAAAGACGAGAGCACTCTCATGATATATAGGCATCTAGGCTGCCTACCAACCAAGACCTCGTTGAGCTTTAACTTTACTGTTGCCCTTTAAACGGTATGGAATCGCTGATTGATGGCTCCTCTCTATTTTAAACTAACATGACAAACTTTAAAGGTTGTCATGTTCCAAGGCAATGATTCTCCGTGAGCGATTGGCAGAAGTCTATGTTTTTGTGTGTGTGTGTGTGTGTGTGTGTGTGTGTGTGTGTGTGTGTGTGTGTGTGTGTGTGTGTGTGTGTGTGTGTGTGTGTGTGTGTGTGTGTGTGTGTGTGTCTGTGTGTCTGTGTGCGTGCATGTGTTCATCTTGAAGCAACCCCTTTATCCTGGTGTATTTCTAAGTATTAAATGTAATTAAGTCTCCTTTTGTATAATAACAACGATATGCATCATTGAATAGTTATATCAATCCAGTCGTTACCTCGTTCATGTTTCGGTTGAGTATTAATGAACATCGATTCACATCGGGAACAGAGCAGCACATTGTGTTTGCCCAAGACGTCTCTGCTTTATCACAAGAACAATGGGCGCTACTCACATCATTGCATAGGCAGGGTTAATATATAATAATAATGGTGTAAAATGAACAGCCATTAAGGGTGCATTCCATTGAGGTATGCACCGCCACCACCACTGAAACCCTGGAAGTAACCTCCGAGTGTCTTTGGTGGTCATGCTGGGTTCACCTTTCTCAGATTGAGAGATACATATTCCAGTTACTGATTCATTTATTAATGCTGCAGAGGGGAAATGACATTGCTGTAAAGCCCATGTGGGTCAATAGGTGGTACACCGAGATGTCCAATCACATGGCCGCCGCCATTTTGGAAACAAAGCGAACATCGGAATGTTTTTTCATTTGTAGGAAGTAATATTAATCTAGAAAATGATTGCCGTTATGCAGAGACATTGTTCTGTTTGAAACTGCCACATAATTGTCCCATGCGAGAGATTTATATCTCTTTTGAGACCCTGCAAAAGAGATAAATATATCTCTTAGACGTACGTGAGTTACGCTAAAGAAGGAATTCAAAAAAGATATATATTTCTTTTTGAGACTCTGAGTATCACCAACCATAAATCCCACGACGGATTGAATAGGAAGCACTATACAACCCATCTATAAAACCCATCTGGATTGTATATGAAGCCCTATACAACCCATCTATACAACCTATCTCCATTGAATAGGAATCCCTATACAAACCATCAATACAACCCATCTTCATTGAATAGGAAGCCGTACACGCCCCATCTAACTTGACAAGGTCGGCCCCTTCCCCCTCTCCCATCCTACAGGTGTACTGGATCGGACCGGTCCTGGGCGCCATCCTGGCCGCCGGCTTGTACGAGTACCTGTACTGCCCCGACCCGGAGGTGAAACAGCAGCGGCTGCAGCAGTCCTTCCACAAGGACCCGTCGGGGATCTACAGGGAGGTGGGGGTGGGAGGCGGAGCCTACGAGGGCGACCAGTCCCCCAGGCTGACGGTGAAGCCCAGCTCCTCGGAGCAGACGGCGGAGGAGAAGAAGGGTTTTGTGGAGCTGCCCGTCGAAGCTATGTCTTCTGTATGACTAGCGGTGGAGAAGGAGACCAACCTCTGAACACTGAAGGAACCCATCGGGGCCTTAGTATCACCTCCGGCAGCCATCTTGGTTCCAAACCCGTCAAACGTGCTTGGAACCAAGATGGCTGTAGTCACTCAAAACAAGGAGAACCTTAAGTGCTTTGGAAGGAGAAGGAACGATTATGGCTCAAATGTGAAGATATGTAGAGGCTATGGAGTTGTAAAGCATTACCAATGTATTATGTTTTGGGTTGGAAAAAAAAACTAAAAAACATGACAGCTGATTTCATGTAAACCTGTTCTTCAATCTGACTGTTAAACTTGTAATCGACCTTGTTCTTAATCCCCCATTCCTCAGGTTTAAAACACCCCAGAAAAATAACAGTTTAACACAACTCTGACCGCGTGATGAGATATCAGGGAACTATGCACCAGGGCAACCAATGAGCTGGCGTCATAATGGCGAGTATGAATTGAGATGATGAAAGTCCCCCCTTGTTATTTTTGGATTACTGTCACTTAAGGTGTGGATAACTAATAATTTATAACTGTTATACCATAGCTGATATTTTAGACAGTACAGGCACCTGCACATATTTGTTTAATGCATATTAGATTTCACATTTCAATCTAAATGTTTTTATAGTATAGCCTAATACGCGTGTAATACGTGTGACTGGTAAATTATTGTTATAGATTGAATATGAGCATACCTGGCTGTGTGTGTGTGTGTGTGTGTGTGTGTGTGTGTGTGTGTGTGTGTGTGTGTGTGTGTGTGTGTGTGTGTGTGTGTGTGTGTGTGTGTGTGTGTGTGTGTGTGTGTGTTTGAAACCCAGTCTCACTTCAAAATATGTAAGCTATGTTGGTCCACAGCGGAAAATATATTAGTTTCAGAATACCGTGTCTGAAATTGTGAGATGCCTACGTTTATTTGGCCTAATATTTTCTATAAGAATTGTCTACTTCCCATGACTACCAAGGCGCTGTCTGCAAAATCATTCAAATTGGTTTTAATAACATTCCTGGCAAGAAATTTGCTTTTTATTTTCATGATCTTTGTTCAGTTTAAGCTGGCATATTCATTTATCTTTTAATGAATAAATGACTCACTGGGTTTGTGTAAATTACACTTGACAGCGAACTGGTAAACTCATTGTGCACAATGTACCATATGTTCTTGTGATAGCGACATTCTTTCTCGTTATATTGATTTACATTTCTCTGTAAAGAGATCTTTCTTTGACCATTGATCATTCACTTCTAAAATGTATCTTGTATCATTGTGGGGGTATGCCAATATATATTCTCGCCCATCCCACCTTGAATTTAATATACCATCTAATAGATACATTTTTGTTACTATGATCAAAGTATGAACAAAGTGTATGCATAAAATGTACCTTTGGAATGGACTTTTTCACGAAACACGTTAGTTTACAGTAGGGTGGCGTTGAGAGATAGACAGATGAAGAAGGATGAGAAATGGATCATTCCTGTGGTACTAAAAAATGCACTTATAATCAACGTTTTTATTGGAAGAACACCAAACAGTTACACAAGAACACAACTTAGCTCAACGCAAACGCATAGACTATGATGAAATCTGAAATGTGGTTTCAGTGGTAGCAGCGTTCACATAAATCTTGAATATATAATATTAAAAGTTCATCCAAAATTCAAACTATCTTAATATCGCCTTCTCCAATGAATAAAATGGAGGCCGTGCATGTTTTGTAAACTGATGACAGCGTCCATATAAACCACAAGAGCAAACGATACAAAACATGAAGTTATTCCATCAATTTTCTGGCGAGGCCTGAAAGAATCTTCTAAACAACTTAACATTCTATTCAATCACCGAACAAAGATATGAAAAAATTAAGACATTTTATAAAACCCATTTGAATGAGGAATCTATTTTGAAATATTGCATTCTCCATTAAGGGTCAAATTAATGCCATCTTGTTGGTTTGTGCAGACAGAACCTTGAAAGTCACGTGACGTTTTACGCAGTCCTATAGTTTGTGTGTGTGTGCGTGTGTTTGTGTGCGTGGGTGTGTGTGTGTGTGTGTTTGGGAGGTGTGTGTGTGTGTGCGTGTGCGTGTTTGTGTGTGTGTGTGTGTTTGTGTGTGAGTGGGCATGTGCATGAGTGTGTGCGTATACAGGCCTATACAGTGAATACATAGTAGAGGGAAATACGGAGACAGATCAATGAATGATGGTCTCATATACCCTCAGACGGAGCACGTCTATATGTCCCTGTGGTCAGGCCGTGATGAGTATTTCCTGTGAGGTACAGCCCCCCAGTATAGCACTCTGAAATCACACCCCATCACCAGAGAGCACAGGAAATTACTCCTCTTAAATGAAATGTTGCAACCATGCCTCATTTCTTCAGCAACAAAAACATATCTCAACAATATGAACCTAAGCCTTCTTTAATGTGAAGTAAGAGTATTACAGAGACTGCCACCAGTGATTGAGAGCACATACTGTTACTGTCGTGTTGGTCTTTCAAACAGCCATCACTTCTTCCCTGCCTCCACACACATGAAAAAAAAGCACCACGCATAAAAAAAGCACGCACGCCACATTTTGTAGGTTCTATGTGGGACAATAGCATCACCTGCTGGGTGAAGTGTTTTTCTCGCTGTCCGTCTTGAGACGTGCAGTCATACATCTGTCCAGGGGAGGGCAGCCACGAGCCTTACACGATACGTGGAGGCAACACATGGAAATCATTTTTTTTTCGCAATTGCCTGAAATCAAGCCCTCAAAACAGGCCGCAGCTCCAATCCCTTTGGCAAACCATTGTTTTCTCTGCTCCCAAAGTTAGTGATGTTGAGAAACAGATGATGCTGTTTGAAAGCGGAATCAGTTGAACTGATTGACCACAGAGGCCTAGCACCATCTGAGCGAAGCCAAGGCACGGCCCCAATCCTCTTTTAAACGAATCATGAACAACAACTACAACGAAAATCTTAAAAGGAAAATATTTAAACAGCTCTTTAAATAATAACAACAAAAAAAAACATTGCCGACCAAGAATGATTAAACAAAACAGTTAAACTAACCATGATGCTTGGAAATAAACGTTGTTCTTTGCGGACAGTGTGTCCTATCCCTGGGCGTTTATATATTATAGTCAACAGGCTTCTTGTTCTATTTGTTCGTTTTCGACCCAGTACACCTACCCTGCCCTCCAAATATGTATTTACTCGCATAGTAGCACACTGAGGTCTATGGCATGCCGTTTTCAGGCCCTGCTAGTATGTGGGCTCTCTATGTTTGCATGTATGTGTTTGGTTATGACACCTATTCTGTTACATTATAATGGGATAAAGCCTGAACCGACTAGTGTGTGTGTGTGTGTGTGTGTGTGTGTGTGTGTGTGTGTGTGTGTGTGTGTGTGTGTGTGTGTGTGTGTGTGTGTGTGTGTATGTGTGTGTGTGTGTCTTTGTGTGTATGTTGTGTATGTGTGCATGCTTGTGTTTGTGTGTGTGTGTGTGTGTGTGTGTGTGTGTGTGTGTGTGTGTCTTTGTGTGTCTTTGTGTGTATGTTGTGTATGTGTGCATGCTTGTGTGTGTGTGTGTGTGTGTGGGGGGGGGGGGACGGGGGGGGGACGGGGGGGACAATGGACTCCTGCTCCGTGCTCCTCTAGTCGACCATAGTAAACCTTTGGAAAGGCCCGTACCCCCTGGGGGTGCAGTGAGTGAAGATGGTTCAGATTGTATACAACAGATTCGATTTTCCCACCCCGGAGCATCAGTGTTCAGAGCGCTGGAGTTGTGTTACAAATTGAATGCTGATGATAGAGGGTGAGCCTATAATATATAACCAATAACGAACAACAAACCATATAAAACCATAGTGTCCCTAACCACGGGACACGGGCCTGCACTGGAAACACATCGCCCTCAATTTTTCAAACATATGAGGGTTCTACAAGCGGCTTCAATAAGGTGGAATCTCAGCCCCAAACAGCTCAATGCGGCAAAGATCATTTTATGAAGATTGAATGAAACCGATTCAGAAAACAAAACACTCTCTTGACAGGTTACTCAGCTCCATGACACGTCGCGTCACTATTAGAAAAACACAACACATATCTCAAGCCACGCTTATCAATCCACACGGTGGACCCTTCTCGAATGGGCCAAGTGTGGGCGGTTAAGAAACAGACAAACACTCTATGAAAGCAGTTGACAAGGTGTGGATGGGCAAGTCTCCACTCAAGAAGCCTCCATTATTCATCAAGTTAATGCCTCCATTAACGATCCTTAACAAAACCAACAAAGGAAATATAGCCCTGTGATTGTTTAAACCACAGCAGCATTTGCATATCACACAGACACCGGCAGTACGTCTAACTGCATCTCTCTGTGTTATCCTATGGAGAATTGACAGTCAGTGCCTTGTCCCCCTGCAAGGTCTGTGATGCTGGGTGCCAGATTTCCTTAAAGCATTGAGAAGAAAGATAAAACACACACCTTAAAGATCATTAGCAATTAATATTTTGGAATTCATGGAGGAAAAAAAAAAACGGTCTTAAACACTTGTTCAATAATTCATACTATAAACAAGAAAGTCTCCCACTTCCTTAATAATTTAGACGTAAGCTAATGTTGATTTATTCAGGATGGTCTGTGCCACCAGCACTGCCCCGGGTGTCCAAATTTGAATTAAAGTAGGACAGTAGCAGGCGAGTCTGTAATAACATTTGTATAATTTTATTATTGCTCTGGGCTCAGTTCATTTCCTCCTCCAGTAGTTGCGTGAAATTGTTTGATTCTGGAAAGCGCCTTGAGTCCGCAGCTCAGGGGTGGCTGGTTGGTGCGGGAACAGGAAGGAATGCGACACACACTCTCTCTCTCTCACCCGGTGTCTGTCTGTCTGCTTCTCTGTCAGACACATAACACACAAACAGGCACACACACACATACAGAGACACACACACACACACATACATACAGACACACACACATAAACATCTACACGTGGAGCAGTGCGGGGAGAGGCAGAGAATGAGCGAGAGACGGAGAGAAAGAGACGGAAAGCGAGGAAGAGATAACTTTGTTAGTCTAGATTTCATAATACTGATACACTGACTCACTTAATAACTCCATCTGTCGGGAGAATATGATTGATATCATCACTCACCTTGTCTCTTATGATAAATATTGCGCTGGATTTCTGTGAGAAGGCAAGGAATCGCTATAAATGCATCATTTATTACGTTATCCAATAATGCAAATATGAGATTCTGTGTTTAGATCCCATTTCAACAGTGTGATTGCTATTCTTTTGTCACTTCTTCTCATCACTTTGACTGCTGGTGAGCTTATTGTTGTGAATTATTGGATACAAAAATCTGTTCATAATAGTTTGTATTTTGAACTTTATTCAAAAGTATCGGGCGTTTATCTTTCCAGATATTCAACACAAACATAACTTGGTGATCACACTGACAGTACACATCGAAACTCGGTTTACATGCTTTGACTTCCAGGCTCGTGGCTGTGCTCTGCTGCAATTTCGTTGTTAACAACGATGATGGGGACTTTCATTTCCCAAATGGCAATTTGCGAAAAACTCTGATTAATCTCCCACAAACAATCACATTCAGGCGGCATTAGTCCATGTAGCATGCACCTGAGACCCAACCAGGTGGCTCTCAGACTGGAAGGAGGGTGGGGGGGTGGGGGGGTGAGTTCCGTGATTGGTTTCCTCTGGGCCCCGCTTCCAACTTTCCACCCCCACATTCCCTCCCTGTCGCTGCTGCACCCCACTCCAATCCCTTTATGCAGAGCAGCCCAAAACCGCGCTTTGATGAAACACATTTGTTTGACTTAACTCTTGCTTGGCCAAATCCCGAAAGGCCCGGTGGTGCAACGTGGCCCATCAGCGATGGGGGCTAATGAGAGGATATATGTACGACTGCTGGGACTTGACCGGAGGAGCTGTTTTCCATTCGGGTTCGGTCTGCCCGTGTTATTAGGGAAACCTTTATTATTGTTGCCCTCTAGTGGGAGCCATATAATAGGATTACATTTTATGAGAGCCTCCGAGGTTTACCCGAGCGGCCTGGTCTTCCTGCCTTCCCCTTCCCCCCTCCCCCCCCACACACACACACACACACACACACACACCCCCGTGACGCCATGTCACCGCCATCCCACGTCCACTCTGGGTGGGGGGGGGGGGGTTGGCGGTTGTTGGGATGGGTTGATGTAGTGTTGGAAGGTGGTAAAGGTAAAGGAAGCCCCTCCAAGCTTGGCAGACAAGACCTACTATGACCCAGGACTTAAAAGTCTGCTTGCGAATCACCCGTCAAAACAAGTATTGTTTGGCCGTTTGGATGACAGATTAAAGAGGTTGCGTGTTACCGCAGCTACGTAGGATCTTGAGAAGAATCAAAGGGCTATGAAGACATCAGAGAAGACTTTAATGTCGCTGTGTTCCCCATTGAGTCAACCTGCTCTGCCGGAGCTAGTGGTGGTCACACGTTGGGAGAGGCTTCGGCATACAGAGTTATGTTTCAGGCCTATCCTTACCGGAGTCTCAGACTGTTTGGAATAAATGTGCTCCTTTGTCACCAATGCTGGCTGGTGGTTATTAAGTTTGTCTTCCTCCCTTTCAGGGTCATGGCAGGCGGCATTAGCTAGTCACGATTGCAGCCATGAAGTTCTTTGTGAGAAGTCGCCTTTTATATTGCCAGCGATAATTTGTTTGATCCACAAAGTCTGGAGCGAAAAATAAATAAAAACTGCATGCCTGGGGGGAGAAGGCTGAGTGAGTTTCTGGAGGAGGTCTTTAGCCATCCTATTCCATTACATAACCACGGGCCATTACCAGGGTGTGGTGAGTTGAACGGCGCTCATGAAAACATTGTCCAAGGCTTACCGATATCCACAGTCAATGCTTAAACACGAGCACTGAAAGGTAGAAGGGGAGTACCAGGGGATAGTACACCCACCCCTCACCGGCTCATCCTCAAAGCACTCAGCCGTTGGAGTCGGTCTTTGTATAATTAAATGGGTACACTTTTGGTGCAGCTTTTTGTACAGACAATTCTGAAGCATTGCCATCATTGTGTTTTGAGGGTCGTGATGATCATCAGGATTATATTATACTTATTATCTTAAAGGATAGCATCTCTGGGCTTTTGAGGCTGAAAACAAAGCATGAATCAATATTGGAGGAACTACAAACATTCTGGGTGCTGCATGAACCAACCAAGTTTCTACAAAACACATATATAACAGAGTATATATCGGAATATACAGTATATGATACTATCTATATATATACTTTATATATGCAGTAAAAAATCTTGCTTGCAATGCACTAACCCCTTAGTCTGGCTATTGCTAGAACAAGCTCAATCGTAGATTACACGTTGGTCTGGGGAAACTGCTGTCATTTTCATCAGCACAAGAGGCGTGATCAATGGGCCTAGTTCAATTGACTCTGCAAGCAATTGGCTGCTTGCCGTCACTTCCCTGTGTTAAACCAGCCAGCGTCGTTGTGTTAAACCAGCCAATAGCGTGCCAGGGGGAAAAGCCAGCTTGGCGATTGGGTCCTGCAAAAACGTATCGAATCTAGAAAGAAATGTATTGGTCTTCTCCAGACCCTACTGCAGGGCGAACTCAAATCACCGCCAGAATACATACATATATATACATATATGGTATTCAACTGCATTGTAGGACTGCATTGCAAGCAAGATTCAACAAAAGTGCTATGAGAAGGACGAAAGCAATATCTATTGAATGTAAGTCCTTTATTTCTCCATATTTGCATGTTCCATCACTGATTTATCACTTGTCAGTGCAACCACTTATATATCCTTGAAAAAAAGAAGATAAAGACACTGTAATACACCATTACTACCCCCCAAAGTCAATTTTTCAAGGGAACTCTGAGCTTTCCCAGACGAAAACTCTCTCTCTCTCTCTCTCTCTCTCTCTCTCTCTCTCTCTCTCTCTCTCTCTCTCTCTCTCTCTCTCTCCTGAGTCCTGCCCTCGCTCTCTCTTTCTCCCTCTCTCTTTCTCCCTATCTCTCTCCTTCTCACTATCTCTCTATCTCTCTCTTAAAAGGTAAAAAATAAATTTCCTTGTGTGAAAATCAATTCCATCATTATCATCCCTTTGGGTAAAGGGGTAAGGACTCTGTTCAGTTGAGAACATTCCCAAAGTGTAAAATTCAGAAATGAAGGGCTACAAAGTCATACAAAGTACATCACTACAAAGTACAGTAAATTGAAAGTAAATCTGATAACAGTTTTCCTCAATCGTTTAAACACGTTTTCAGAAACAATAGCTCAATTTCTCAAAACTCTAAACACAAACCTGAGAAGAGTTAATCATTTGGTCAAAACTACACAAATTCTTCTCAAAACTGATTTTTTTTCATCGAACAGTAAACACCGATATCAAATTAATATCTCTTATAGAGCATCAATTAAACACTGGTGTGATCAATTCAAAAAACCTCCAGCAAAATACTATTTACATAATTTTTGGCTTTATGAGGCCATTTTACATATTCCAATGTATAAAATTGTTTAGAAATAGCTTTCTTTTTTAAAGTTGCAATTAGGTTGTACATATAGTATAAAGACTGTTGCCATTTTGTAATACAATACTGTGAATATATCATATAAATATTGCATTGACACAATCGTATCAGAATAGGATACAATGCATATTTGTCTATCCAATGAGCTCCAATAGGCTAAACTCACAATCCCAGCTTCCCAGAGTCATACTGTACACCTATAGTTGATGCTGCAACATTGTTCTGACAATACACCAATGTTACCTATTTTGGTAAATTATTACAGTACAGTAATTGCACTGATAAGTAAAATGAAAAACACTACCTTAAGAAAATGTTTAGACTGTCTTTCGGGGGATGTTATGAGGAAATCAGTGCAAGTACAAGTACAAAAAGGTTTAAAGCAAATATAGATTTTTTTACTGTAATACAGTAACATTTTCAGCTGAACTGACTGCATAAAAAGCTTTTCGTAGGCCAACAAAAAGTAAAAATAAGAATATAAATAAGGTGAAACAGATCTACATTTAAATCAGTATGTATCCCTCCTCCAATCCTGATCAGACCAAAGGACCATATCTACAACACAGTAGAGCTCACCGAGTCCTCTTCATGCTCTGACACTTGATTGAAGTGTTTTGCCAGTTGAGTTTGAACCGGTGAGAAGTGAGTTAGACTTATTGTTAATTAGTTGTTTTGTTTTGAAGGCCAGTGTGATCCAGGTGAACCAAGTGCGCTAAATTAAGAGATTTGTGCTTAGAGTTGAGCAAAAAAATGAAAACAGTGGAATTGTTTAGCAGTTTGGAGTCTTGTAGTTAATACATGAGCTTCAAGTTTTCAGAATTGTGTGTATAGTTCATCACTTGAGTATAAGTCACAAAGTAGCTGGGCAAAACAACTATTTTCATGGGATTACACAATCAATACTACAAATTGATGGATATCATCCTCCATTTCTGCCGAAACCGTTCCACGAGTTGCCCGTCAATTCTACACATGGCACCTTTAAAATAACTGCCAAAAAATGTCAGTTTAATCTCCTCCTCTACTTCTCTCATCATCCCTCGCTTTTGCTCTCTCTCTCTCTCTCTCTCTCTCTCTCTCTCTCTCTCTCTCTCTCTCTCTCTCTCTCTCTCTCTCTCTCTCTCTCTCTCTCTCTCTCTCTCTCTCTCTCTCTCTCTCTCTCTCTCTCTCTCTCTCTCACTTCTCCCACATCATCTGTACTGTCATCGGCTGTCTCTCTCGTTCTCTCTCATCGTTTCCCCATCCCTCTGTTGCGCGGCCATTAATAACCCACGGCATTATGTCATAAGGCCAGGCTAGGTTTCGGTTTCGGGACAGAGGCGACATCTGCGACTCATTGCGGGTGAATTTGTCGACCAAAATATGGAGCTTGTCCACATGAATCCAGAGAAAACACCACTTCGCCAGTGCCACACGGGAACAATGGCTTTGTCATCTGGGCCTCAAAATGGTCAGACATGAAGATCTCAACTGGCTGCTTTCCCAACGTCTAATGCATATTTTGAATAGTGTAGCAGGCGGACCCCATTAGTGCTTGGCTCTTGGAAAATGGAAAAAGTGTGTTTTTGCGTAAGTGTGTGTTTGTGTGTTTGTGGGGGGGCGGTTCTCACTCTCTCTATGCCACAGTCTATCAGCCTGATGGCGAAAAACAATGCATGTGTGTGTGTGTGTGTGTGTGTGTGTGTGTGTGTGCACACCGTGGTGTGTATTTTAATGCCTGTCTGTGAGTGCGCACGGATGTGTGTATTTTTTTCTCTTGGCGGGGGGGTGTGGTTGGGAGGATTGTTGAAACGCAAGCCTTGGTGTGTGTGTGTGTGTGTGTGTGTGTGTGTGTGTGTGTGTGTGTGTTTGTGTGTGTGTGTGTTTGTGTGTGTGTGTGTGTGTGTGTGTGTGTGTGTGTGTGTGTGTGTGTGTGTGTGTGTGTGTGTGTGTGTGTGTGTGTGTGTGTGTGTGTGTGTGTGTGTGTGTGTGTGTGTGTGTGTGCCACAGCCGGTCCCCTCCCGGGCAAATAACTTCATTGTAACACTTTAATCCTGTGTTTGTTTTCCTGTGGGACCGAGTGGCCCAACAGTGGAAAGTTGAACTGGACCAACTGGATTTAACTGGACCCTGTGACAGCTGGCCTGTCCTCTGACACGTTGATTGTGGCCTCCTTTTATTGCGTGAAACACAATATTGTTCGATGAGTCAAAGTGAAAACATATTACTTCTTCGTGTAGTGCTGTTTAAAAAAACATTGCTATGTTTCTCTTCCTTCCTGAGGTCATGAAAATTAAAGAATGGTTATTAAAAGGTATCATTGAAGAGTTCACATCCCACATCTACGCTGTGATGCTACAAATGCAGATGCCGAATGGATTTGAACTGTCAATACTACTCATAACCTAAACGTAATTAAACATTGAGCATACTGTTTTAACCTATTTTAACCTACCACCATGGATGGAGATTCCCAGGGTCGGGTGTTGTTTCGTCCAACAGCTAATCAGACAGGGCCTGGGAGTTTCAAACCGTTGGAATGCAGATAAACACCGAAGACAGTTGAAGAAGGAAACGCTCCCCTGCTGCGGAGGACGTTTTGTAAACTGTTGAGCGAGAAGAGTAACAAAGTAGTCGAACACTGAGGTTTAATCGGGCGACCTTTGTTGCATAACCACAGATTACCCACACTCAGTCATTTCCAGGGCTCCGGGTGCACATTCCCAACAGGAATGGCAGGGAAAGAGGCGGCCTCATGTGGTAGGATGGCTACTCAAACCACAGACTTTGCACAGCTATGCTCACAAACTTGGTTAAAGACCGGTAATTCCGAGAAGACAAAATTACACCGGTATGTTCCCTTTTAAAACTGTCTCGAGATTCAAACAAAGGCTAATAAAAACAAGTCATGGTATAATGGTTTATTTAATCTTTCGGTTAACGTTTTCATCTAAACCTGTTTGAAAAACCCTTGGTTTTTGCGGTTTATATTTCCTTCCTTCTGGGCTTTTAGAGCAAATGCATTTTGAACAATTAAAGGTACTGTACGTATGTTTTTAGAGCTATTATTAGAGTCGGTTTTGTTAGATATTGCACCGCCATGCATCAACTATCGATGAGTGAGATGTGCTGTGAGAATATCTGTTTCAAGTCGACTGCACCTGCCTCCGTGTGTGCCTCTTTCGATTTTAGACCGCTCCAAGGAGCTGGGTATCTCTTCCCTGCAAGGTATCTCTCCCCTGATTGGTCCATGGAATCCATCTTACATGTCAATCACAGGTGCGTGGGATAAAAATAGGGAGGGCAGGCTTAAAGGGGTAGGGGATGTTCTTATTGTTTGTTTTGGAAAATCTTGCTCTCTCTCGATCTTGTCTGCCCTCTCTCTCTTAGAGTCTTACCTACAGCAGCTTTAAGCACCTCACAGAACGAGGTCTTGGCTCCACGCGTGAAACGGATGCAATTTTTCCCCTTTATCGAGCAAGGACGGCGTTAACTTTGATGTCACCGTCACACTGGGGTAGCATGAGTAATCTTACGGGTTGACTAGTATCCCATATGGATAACTGAGGCGCAGTATGTGCGCTACAAATAAATAGGAACAGAGCTGCATCAGTTAGCACAGTGTGATGACATTAAGACTTTCAGGGAGAAACAAATTGCTCTGCAGGGAACAAAGCGAACACGTGTTAGATCTGGTCTCTTAGTCGGTCGCGAGGGTGGTGTTCGTGGTCCTGGTGGTGGTAGGGGTGGCCCAATCCAAATGTGCAGTTGTGCGCTGAACACAATGCATGCACAATCTTAATCCAGTTATAGAGTTTACACAATAGGCAAAATAAATGCATTATAGCCCTGCAATTCCTTTACTACTTGTATCCGCAGAGCAAATCTCCAAGCCTAAGAAGTGCCTCAGTCTTCCTCTAGCCATGCATGGCTGAACATTTGAAATGAGCTCGAGCACCAGCCCCGGGCTCTGATCCAGACTTGATTGGGGAAAGGCGAGCAGTAAGTGCTTATTTATACAACTACGTCATTTGGAGGTTGGCCAAGAGATGAAAGTTGCACACGCGCACGCGCACACACACGCGCGCACACACACACACACACACACAAACACACACACACACACACACACATATTTATTATTTATTTATAGATATATAGATAGATAGATATAACTTAAGTATAAGTCCATGCCCATTTGCTATATACCCTCGATTAACTTAATTGTTGGCTATTCAACAAGTTGGTTAATGCATTCGCGGTGTGAACGGTCGGTGGGTAAAGACGAAGAAAAATGTGGTAGCATATAAGCTATACGTAAATGGGAGTAGAAAAAAAAAAACAGGACCCCGCCAACAATCTATATAATTATCATCATCTGGTTCTTTTCCTCCCTGGCAGAGAAACACTCCATCCATTTGTAGAAATCGCCCGAGGCAACGTTACATCTAAACTAATCATACCGATTAAAATCAGCTTTTCTTCGCAAGAGGGAGGCAATAGGCAAGTTGGCGGCGAGGTTGAGGGTGATGCATATGCAGGGGGGTGGGGGGGTGGGAAATAAAATACTACATTTCTTTATTCAGTTTTATAAAAACATAAACTCAACAAAGAGAAAGAGCCATTGCTTTGCTGTGATCTCTTTCTCTGCTCGGAGTTTTATTCCGCAGATTGGTTTAGACTGGGGCAGAGGCATGAGCTAATTGTATCCTGATCTTTGCCTTGAGGGGTTTCAGAGCCCTGAAGCAAGTATACTCAGTATTTTGTTCTGTCTACCTTAGCCAAGCTATTGCATTTCTCACTGGTCTAGGAAAGGAGGCTGATCGTCAGGGCAAATCGGAAGGGAAAAGGTGCACAAAAAGATACTTTGTGCCGCTCTATGTTTCAGGTAAGCGGAGATTTATTCAGTTTCCTCTTTATTTCCGAGGCTGGGTAGACTGGGACGGATCAGGCGCAGCTGCTTTACGCATGTGCCAGCCGAGGCGAGGGCTACACTTCTGTTCTTGTAGGAAAAAGATCAACTACTTCCTGGCGATTATTCCTTCGTTATGGCGATGTATCGTGAGTGTGAATGTAGTTTAGCTCGGATGAGACGTAAAACGGCGGAACGGTCGATCGGACTGCGTGTCTGTCGAGCAAACACTATAGGCGATCGCCCGTGTGAATCCGCTCCTAGCGCGGTCCACAGCTCCGCACATATCACCGTTTCACCGTTGCAATAGCCTACAACTTGCTGTTAACTAACTTAAACCACGTTCATCGTGTATATATCTGCTGTTTTCAAATGCGTTTTGTTCCCTCGCAACACTTCTATTTCCTGGCTGCCCCAGATCCTCTAATGAAAGACGCCATTGTGGAGTCATTTGGCCTCAGGGTTTTTGGTTGTATTCTGTAAAACAGGAGGTACCTATTGTACAAACGTCAGTGCAGCTTTGGCTGATCGTCTCTTAATCCTTCCTCTTACCTTATAGACACTGGACTATAGATACCACCTCGTGTAAAGTCATCACTGGGATCATTTGGCACTGACCTGTATCCGCGCGTAACGACCACCAAGGTCCAGAGCGACCGTCAGTCATAGTTTCTGTCTGGATGGGTGATGGCATGGTTGATCACTTGTGAACTATATAAAAGTGTGTGTTTTG
Source organism: Gadus morhua (assembly GCF_902167405.1). Lineage (NCBI taxonomy): Eukaryota > Metazoa > Chordata > Actinopteri > Gadiformes > Gadidae > Gadus > Gadus morhua. The sequence continues at coordinate 7,804,338 of NC_044055.1, read as the reverse complement.
TAATGTTTTTAACTTTCTGATATAAATATGAATTAAATAAATTCCAAGGTAATGACGTTTTATCGGTCGTAATGTGATATTTTTTCACCTTAAATGATCTTACCTGAATTGTTTAATTTGAATTGAGATCTTATTTATTTTCTCAATTGGATATCCTGTTTCATGAACAGAATGGAGAGAGTGGCTATCATTTTCTGTACTCAATGAAATGTTTTTTTCTGAAGATTGTATCTCTACTTTCGACACTTGATGGCGCTATAATAACAAAACGCTGAAGATAAACCATTTTGTCAATCACAGTGATGCTTCGCTCTCCGTTCTCATGCTCTAAAGTTAACAGGACCAGAGACATCCCGTCCAAATCAGGGAAATATCTGTCCGCCTCTCATCAGTCTCATCGGAAATGCTAATTGTGTGTTATGTGACACATTGGATCAAAGAACAGTTGCATTATGGGATATACTGTCCAGTTGAAACCCATCGGAAATGCATCTGTATGAGAGCAGTAAGTCAATAATCCAGCCGCCTGTCCTCGAACCTGAACGACAGAATAGGCCCAGCCCAGCCCAATGAGTGCATTTAAAGCACAGGCTCATGGTATGAGTAACTGGCCGGACTTTGAGATGCTGATAAACAACCAGACGTAGCCTCTACCTGTATTCTATTTGGGAGGTGCAACGTGACTCTTGCCTGGGGTTTACTATTCTGAAGTACTGCAGACGAGTGATCCACGCCCTTGATCTTGTAGGGCTCCTAGCCAAGTAAAACAAACAAGTGGAGTCTCTGATGACTCTTCTCTGTGGTGACGCTGCAGCAACGCTACAGACCGTCACTGCTGGCTGGCTACTGCTCCGAGTTAATATGGGTCAATAGTGTTCGATTCCGTCGGTTGACATGATGCTTCCCGGACACTGGGGAAAACCAATCGCACAGGTCACGCGGAATTGAACCAAGTGGTGTCGATTCGCCACGTGCCCGACGTGCTCTGACCATTCACACACCAGCACTGCAGCCCGCTTTCCAAACAGTTTAGAGAAGCAACAGGTTTATGATACAGCGGTACCTTGTGAAGATAGGCCACGTCCCACGTGTGTTAAAGTCCCCAGTGCCCTCAGATAAGTGTTTAAACCCAAGTGTCTTCAAACGCTAACTATGCCCACGGGTGGCAGCTCTGCCCCCTTTGACAGTTGTGGGGCAAAAGATGTTCAACCGACAATGGAGGCCATTTTAATCCCCCCGTCTCTGTCTCAGAGTGATGAACAAGATACCGGAGGGTGGGTGGGGGGGGGGGGGGCATTGTCCTGCCTCTTCCCTGTCCCACCCGTACCACTTTCCACACACTCACACTTTTCCCATAAAGCCTCACTCATATTCTAGCACTCAATCCACCTTTTTATTTTTTATTTTTTCTGCGATGACAAGGCTTTGAGAAAATCCAATTCCACTGAGCTGTTTTTTCAGAACTTCCTCTCCTTGTCCTCACACACGCACGCACGCGCACACACACAGAGGCCCTAACATGCACGCACACGCACACAGACACACAGTCACTCACTCACACACATGCACACGCACAACCGCCATCTCCACAAATTAGTCAGGGAACAAATTACCTGCATTTTGAGTGTGATCCCACGCATTTTCCCAGCTGCCTTACACAGGTCCCCTTTTGAAGAGCAGCCATGTGATTTCTCTCTCTCCTCTCTCTATTTCTCTCCCTCTCTCCTCATCTCCTTCTCTCTCTCTCTCTCTCCCTCGCTCTCTTTCCCTCTCTCGCTCTTTGGTTTGCCCCGCAGGCTCCTTCTTGCCTTCTGCAAAAGGGATTCTGGAGTTGGGATTTTTTTCTTTTTTTTTTTAAACTATGCATGGCTGCTGCCTTTCGCTTATCAGCGTGCGCACAAACGGCATGCAAATCACACCGGGATCACACGGTGCACGGGGAGGCCCGCACTCAAAGGCAGGCTTAATTGCTAATTGGGTATCTCAAGGTGTGAAACTCGCGTTTGCCAACTGCGAGGTAGACATGGATGGATGTTTTAAGGCCGGTGGTTGAACTAATTAATTTAAAATTTGGAATGTTATTGAAAAAGATGTGCGGGAGGAGGCTCGCCTGCATGTTCTAAGGGGGGGATGAAGAAAAAAAATGATCACGCCTGAAGTGGTGGAGGTGGTGGTGTGACTGGAGTTTCAACCAGAACCCCTGACAGACAGGTGCATCCGCCCGGTGGTCCAGCGTGGGTCTCCTTGATGTTATATGGCGGCGTTTGTGTGTCTATGTGTGTGTGTGTGTGTGTGTGTGTGTGTGTGTGTGCGTATGTGCAGGGCCACCCCCCCCCCGTCAACAACCTGGCGCAGGGGGGCCCATCAGTACCTATAGTATAGGGGCCCAGGATTTGGTGCTACGGCCCTGCGTATGTGTGTGTATGTGTGTGTGTGCGTGGGTGGGGGGGGGGGGGGGCCTTTGAGAGCTTTATGGATGGGTATTTAAGGATTGAACTTTTTCTCTTGAGAGGAATATAATGAAAATGTAGAAAGCCATGTCGAAAATGAATTGCACTAAGTTTAATTTATTTTTACAGCAAGTTTGGGGGGACTCCTATAGGTCTTAGCTGTTATGGCTCTACTTGGAGGCAATCATTTAACCTCACGTTTATTTTAATCGTGCGTGAAATAGTGAACCTCAGGTTTTTTTGTCTGTGTTCAGTGAATGTGTTAATGTTGGTTAATAACAACCATGTGTGATCATTCATGAGTCGTCCCGCCAATAAGAGTGTTAGTGTAGCCATGGTGATAACATAGTCACTGCGCTTGCCGCTTAACAGTGTTCTTTTATCGACATTGATCTCCCGGCTGAATTGCACCGATGGGAACACGACTGCCTTTCACAAAGACGAACAATGGATCTGAACACCACTACGTGGGAAGATGCCCTGGAATAACCAGGGCATCAGGGGGCCAGGGGCCATTTCAAAATACACGGCAAGACGCTCACTTTTTAAATAGTTTTTTATTTAAAAAGAAAACGCATCATGTTAAATAAGAGGCACATGTATTAAAATATCCAGACAATGCGCCAAACGCAGCCTATACCTGCCGCTGAAACAGCGACAGCCCTGAAGAGCCCGGGGCGATGCGCAGCGTAATGTTGTCGGGGGGTTTTGACTTCTCCCAGCCATTGCAAAGAAGCCGCTCTGCCTGACTGCCACGGAAACCGCTTCTCCTCTGGCTGCTGCAAGCTAAGCCCCTTTTTTTTTTCTTCCCTCTCCTATCCTCCACACCCCTTCCAGCTTTGGCAGGTGTGGAACTTGAGCATCCTTTCTATCTTCTTAATAACTTGTGTAGTCGTGCGCCCGCTGTAATGGACGAAACGGATATCATGGACTTAACGCATCACAAAACGAGAAAGCGACCGCGTCCAATCAGTTCTTTGGATTCCGAGTCCATGCACGCGTCTCTTAAACGGCTCCCGATCCGAGCGCTGGAGTGCAGGGATCCCTCGCTTATGTTTGCACTTAGAGGAGATCCGATACCTGCAGCGTCTTTGAAGCAAAATGATCATTCCGTGTCTTCCTCTCCGACCACAGTAATGCCAGCGCAGGTAAAAATGCGTAAAGGTCCGATGTTGTCTGAACAAGTGGGTGACTGAAGCCTAGGCAGTCGGCCACTTTAACTATACGTGTTATATTGTAGTTTCAAACAGCGGGATATTGCATTAAGCATATTGGGCCACCGGTGTTGCCATACCAAAACATGTAAATGCCTCTGTTAACTGTAAGTAGCAAACTGTTAATTGTCTTGCTGTGGTTTTTTTTGTTATCCCAAACGTGTTCAGATTACAGAGCTCTTTATAACAACTGTGCACAAAAGTGTTATGCTGCAAACAAGAAAGCAATTTCCGAATAGGCTTAATCATTTACTCAGAGTTCAAAACTTGGGTTTCTGCTTGGGAGAAAAATAAATACCAGTTGTTCTGGAGGCTTTCGCTGAGATTGTCTACTAATTGTGTTTTTTAGGTTAGCGCAGACAATCCCACAAAATCCTATCACATTATTCAAATCAAGACTTGATTGCTCATTTATAATGACTGCGAGATTGATGCACCAAATTAATTTAGTTTTGGAGATTATTGCCCACAGGTATGAATGCTGTGTGGATTGTGGCAACGCATTCAGGTCAAGGTCAGGCTGCTGTTCACTTGCAGAGACAAATCGACAGTCAGAAGGCAACCGTGGTTGCATTAAAGCCCATGTAGGGCCTCCACGGTGTCTCCCATCATCTTTTTTCCACACTTTGAGCAGTGGAATGCCCTGCACATGGATTCCATTGTAAACGATTGACAACTGAACTAGCATTTTAGCACATAGTGCTAGTTCAGTTGCTATTCATATGCAACTCATACCCGACTAGCAATGGATAGCGTACAGTGCTAGTCCAGGTCATATGCCAGACTAACACTACATCACATTGTGCTAGTCTGGTTGCTATTCGAACACACAAGTCATATTCCACACTGAAGTAGCATAGCATGCTAGCTGTAGCTAAACCATTGGGCTTCCCCCCTCCTCTCCTCACAGGATAACCGCTCCAGCATGTCCCGGCCCATGATCAACCGGTCGCCGGCCTCCCCCCTCAGCAACCAGGGCATCCCCGCGCCTGCCCAGCTCACCAAGTCCAACGCCCCGGTGCACATCGACGTGGGCGGACACATGTACACCAGCAGCCTGGCCACGCTCACGAAGTACCCAGAGTCCAGGTGAGTGATGGTGGGGTGATGGGGGTGGAGGTGATGTTGATGATGATAGTGTTTGTGATGATGATGGTGGTGGTGCAGATGGTGTGTGTGGTATTTTCATTGTATTTTTGTTAAGCACCTTCTATTGAAATTCTGCACGAAAGGCGCTCTATAAATAAAGTTTGATTTGATTTGATTTGATCGTGGGGATGGTAATGGTTGTGGTGATGGTGGTGCTGGGGTTGATGTTGAGGGTTATCCGTCTGTCTGGTTGAATTGATTGAATGATGCGTTTCTTTACAAAGTAGCTTGTGAATGACGATTACGAAGAGCATGAGTTCAGGGTGGACAGGAGAAAGTGTGTCCAGGTTGGTTCCCTGTGTTGTGGACATAGTGCCTACAGTGATTCTGAATGTCAGACGTTGTTTCTGCTCAAATTGGGATTTCTATTAGCTGTGGCTTGTGGACATGTACTTGCATGTCACCATTTTCTAATAATTATTAATTATCTGACAATGAACACAAAATGGCTCCTGTCCTCCTGTTTGAGTTATTTTGTGGCAGTAAACAATATGTGGTGGCTTCAAGTCCAACATTCAGCACGCAAACAAAAGCAACTCAGTGGATGTGACAGATGTCACAGCAGCAGCATAGGGCCAAGGGGCAGGAGGCCATCTGGAGGCTGGGGGGGGAGGGGGGGGGGGGGGGGGGGGGGGTGCTGTCGCCCTGGGCCTTGGCCCCGGGGAGGCACCCCGCCCCAGGCACCGCTCCTCCAGCTGGGCCCTCCCTCCACCCCCCCTCCACCCCCCTCTTTCATCTGTTCTTCTTCCGCTCTGTCTTTCCGGCTCCGTCTTTCTTTCTACACGGCGTGTTTTGTCCTTCTTTCTTCCTCTCCTCCTTCTCTCTTTTGTGCTTTCTTAGTCGGTGACTATGTTTAAGTCACGAACGCGTGAGCACACCTGATGCCACCAAAACTTTAAAGTGTGACACCCTGGCCTGGCGTCTTCCACACAGCTAGCATTCTATATTGGTTCTTCCCTCCCTGTCTCTTTCTCTACGCCCCCCCCTCCTCTCTCTCTCTCTCTCTCTCTCTCTCTCTCTCTCTCTCTCTCTCTCTCTCTCTCTCTCTCTCTCTCTCTCTCTCTCTCTCTCTCTCTCTCTCTCTCTCTCTCTCTCTCTCTCTCTCTCTCTCTCTCTCTCTCTCTCTCTCTCTCTCTCTCTCTCTCTCTCTCTCTCTCTCTCTCTCTCTCTCTCTCTCTCTCTCTCTCTCTCTCTCTCTCTCTCTCTCTCTCTCTCTCTCTCTCTCTCTCTCTCTCTCTCTCTCTCTCCAGCCCACCGTTTACAGTAAACAGAGGTTGTGAGGATGCTCCTGATTAGCCAATTAAATTACGCAATGATGCTAAAGTGATGCCAAACATCAGACCGCTTGTGTCACAGCCTAATCTCTCTCCTCAACCCCTCCACACCCTTTTCCGTCACACCATATCCTCTCTGTCCGTCCCAAATCCACCCCTCTCTCTCTGACTCCCTCCCTTTCTCCCACTCTCTCCCTCTATCTCCCCCCCCTCCCTCCTTCCATCTCTCTCTACCACTCCCTCTTTTCCTCCATCTCTTTCTCTCTCCCACTCATTCCCTCCCTCCCTCCCTCCCTCCCTCTCTCTCTCTCCCTCCCTCCCTCTCCCTCTCCCCCTCTCTGTGGGCAGAATCGGCCGTCTCTTCGATGGCACGGAGCCCATAGTGCTGGACAGCCTGAAGCAGCACTACTTCATTGACAGGGATGGACACATGTTCCGCTACATCCTCAACTTCCTCCGGACGTCCAAGCTCCTCATCCCAGACGACTTCAAAGTGAGTGGATGGTCCCGTTGGCCAGTCAGCATTTCCTACCACTCTCAGTACACACAAAGAACTCCCCGACAGCGAGGGAACATGCCCTCGTCCTTCTGGGAGCCCCTTTTTTTGCGACGAATTGGCGCAAACATAAAATAACATAAATATATAAATAAGTGTTACCGGGCCCGGGGCTAAATAATTAGGCTGTGTGGAATCGGGCAGCGTTACTGGTGGATGTGAAGTGTATGTTTTTTTCGTATGGTCCGCGTTGGAGTCTTTCAGCTGTTGAGGGAGAGATCTGTCAAGATGTAGACGGAAAAACAAAAACAAGCAGCATGACGAAATATATCCAGTGCTGCCTTGAGACCAGATAAATATTAAGGTAGTGCGCCAGTGCTGGAACTTCCTTACTCTAGTTAAGTTTGAGAATCTGTGGGTGATTCTAAACATATGTCACACATTTGTCTGTGTTTATGTGTGTGTGTGTGTGTGTGTGTGTGTGTGTGTGTGTGTGTGTGTGTGTGTGTGTGTGTGTGTGTGTCTGTGTCTGTGTCTGTGTGTGTGTGTGTGTGTGTGTGTGTGTGTGTGTGTGTGTGTGTGTGTGTGTGTAGCCCTATGATTCATTTAGGACCGCAATTACAAAACACTCCCTGAGGATAACACAAAAAAATTCCCCGATATCCGATTGACTGTCTGCACTGTGAGTCCATCCGGGCTATTCAACTACAGTCAGCTAGACTAAGCAAACACACAAACACACACACACACAAACACACAACAAAAAAAAGAGACAAAGACGGATACACGGTACACAGACGCACAGGAGGGGTTCATGTCGAGGGCAGCATTCAAATTAGTTAAGACTGGGTAAAAACCAGGAGGGAAGGGAGCAGAAGGAGAGACTGGTGTGGTGCTCAGGGCCTGCAGTGCTGAGGGTATGTGAGAGTGGGCTGCGGGGCGCTCCCCACACAGCCCTGTGCTGCACGTCACACCGCATCTCCTGTGCCCCACTCGCCTCCTTCGGTGTCTCTGCTGCTGCACGCTCTCTGCTGGAGCTCAGTGCATGCTCTGGTGTGTGTCTGTCCGTGTGTGTGTGTGTGTGTGTTGAAATAACTACACAGTAAACATTAGAACTGTGCAGGCAATTCCGCAAGGTTATGTTTCTATATGTGTGTGTGTGTGTTTGTGTGAGCGTGAGTGTGTGTGTACACATTTTTTTGCATGCACAGTTGTTAAAGTATAATTACGTTTGAAGTAGCTTAGCGTGTTAAACCCAAGTAGAAACCATTTTACGTAGGTAATTGGTTTAGAAGCGGTATTTAAACGATGGACGATGCTAATGTATGGATGAGGTGAAGAAAATCCAGTTTTAAACCCATTCCAGTCTTCATTATAATTCGAGACTAGTCTTACATGGGTTTACTGATTCTGTGTGTGTTTGTGTGTGTGCATGTGTGTGTGTGCGTGTGTGTGTGTGTGTGTGTGCGTGTGTGTGTGTGTGTGTATCTGCATGTGTGTGCGGGGGGGTTGAATGCACTGCACCTTGATTGAAACTAATTTGCTCATTGCGTGAACTTTCTGTTCCATTTAAAACCGGTGTAGTTATTAAGATCGGGGAAACTGGAACTGAACACACTCTGATGGGAGACACGCTGGTAGGACTTTCAACCTAAAAACCCCATTCAGCGTTCTGAGAGGCGACAGCTCCCGGGCCCGCGGGCCACCTATTTATAGGCCCATTAAACCACGCCAGCCTCTCGCACACTCCAGCCCTCATGTTAGGAGGGGACCCGCGCATTCAACATTCATCTTTTCGGAAAAACACGCTCGTCTAAACGACATGGAAATGCTGATGATCCTACACTGTAAGATCATCAGCATCTTCAATGCATTTTGTAGATTCAGTTAAATGCAAAAGATGGAACCATGAAGATAAGTGAAGCGTACGGCTTAAAATAGAAAACAAACAAAAAAAGAGTGGAATCTGCTTGTCTGGGGGGAGTATTGTTGTAGAAAAGGTAAGAGAAAGAACAGTTTGAAAGAAGAACATCCACATCAAACACAAACGTTGAAACCGACAAACAGTGTGACTGACAGCCCCCCGTAACTCGAGATCCACCAATAACCCGTCCTCATTCTCCCTGTGTCCCGCCCCCCTCCTGCCCTGATAGGACTACAGCCTGCTGTACGAGGAGGCGCGCTACTTCCAGCTGCAGCCCATGCTGACGGAGCTGGAGCGCTGGCGGCAGGACCGCGAGCTGAGCCGGGTGTCGCGGCCGTGCGAGTGCCTGGTGGTGCGCGTGGCGCCCGACCTGGGCGAGCGCATCACGCTGAGCGGCGACAAGGCGCTCATCGAGGACGTCTTCCCCGAGATCGGCGACGTCATGTGCAACTCGGTCAACGCCGGCTGGAACCACGACTCCACGCACGTCATCCGCTTCCCCCTCAACGGCTACTGCCACCTCAACTCTGTGCAGGTGAGGAGTGCTTCAGTCAGTCAGTCAGTCAGTCAGTCAGTCAGTCAGTCAGTCAGTCAGTCAGTCAGTCGGTCAGGGGGGGAGGGGGGAATGCGTCCGGGTCGGGTCAGACGGCCCGCTCTTGTTTCCAGTTGGGGGAACTTCTGTAATGTGTTCACTTACAGCCGGCGGTGTGTTTGAGTGATGAATAGTACAGTAGGTCTGTATCCAAAAGCGAAAGTGAAAGTGAAATGGAAAGAGTAGGCCTACTACAAGTACAAAAATCAAACCAAAAACACAAGAGAGTACCCGACTGTGCCTCTCAGTATTGTATTTCTGATTCAGTGTGGGTATCAATGACTGAGGATCGGGAGGAGGACACATTTCTCCCAGCAGGTCGACAGACTTATCGCCTTATCTTCGGTGGACATCGCTTAATTTGGTTTTCGTTCCAATCTGAAGACATGCAGATGTGTTAGCGAGATAGGGGTGTACAGTAGGGTTATCTTGTCTTATCGCGTATGAAAATGCCTGGCAGGAACCGCCGGGGTCTTTGAGCGATTCCAAACATGGCTTTGGCAATCTGTTATTAACACCAAGCTCCCTCGGTCGAACTCGAACAGCATGGAACTGGTATTCAGAGCAAACACCCCACTGGGCAGCTCTTCAGCTCCACACAGACACACCACTTGAAACGCTGTCCCGGCATAGTGTCCCTGTCCCGTATTGGGTTTGTTCTCTACGACCCAATGCGTCTCCTTAGCAACGATGGACAACACCACGTAAACAACAGAAGGGGAGCGTTGTTGTGGGGGCGAAAGATGGGGAAGTAAGATCTCTGACTAGAATCGTACCTCAAAACATAAGCGAGCGCTAAAAGAACAAGCCCTCCTTCGTGGGGTATGCAAGTCTTGGAGAGAGAGAGGCAGAGAGAGAGAGAGAGAGAGAGAGAGAGAGAGAGAGAGAGAGAGAGAGAGAGAGAGAGAGAGAGAGAGAGAGAGAGAGAGAGAGAGAGAGAGACGGGGAGGGAGTGAAAGAGAGACAGAGTGAGAGAGAGACAGGGAAGGAGGGAGTGAAAGAGAGAGAGAGCGGAGAGAGTGGGTAAAGGGGAGAGAGAGAGAGAGAGAGAGAGCGAGAGAGAGAGAGTGGGAGAGAGAGAGAGAGAGAGAAAGACACGGGGAGGGAGTGAAAGAGAGAGAGAGAGAGAGGTGAGAGGGAGTAAAGGAGAGACAGAGAGAGGGAGAGAGGGAGTGAGAGAGCGAGAGAGGGAGGGGGTTAAACAGAGACAGAGCACACTCGCTGGCAGGGTTGTCCCCAGGCGGGGCCCATAATCCTGTTTGGTTATTAAAGCAAGCCGGCGGTGGAGGCTGGATCTGCGGGTAATGGAAGCAAGGCAGGGGGGGGGGGGAGAGGGCTGCCAGCAGTCGGAGGGGGGGGGGGGAGGGGGGGGGGGGGGGGGGGGGGAGCGGCAGGGTGGGGGACCTTTGTAGTTTTGGCGAAGGGTTGTGCCTGGGGCTTGGGTAGAAACGGAGGGAGGGAGTCAGCGGGGGGGGGAGGGGGGGAGGGAGGGGGGGAGGTTAGCAGCCCATGCTAGGCCAAGTGGCACAGAGAAAGCCCCAGCTACCCCTGGGGGCCTCTTCGATGGAATGTGATCCTGGACACGTCTGTAGATGTCTGCAAGGCTCCGGGATCGGGAACGTCGGCTACATACACAACATAATATGCATGTATGCGAACACACACACGCACGCGCGCGCGCGCAAACACGCCGCGCAAAAACAATGGAGTTGTACGGCACGGGGGGAAATGTGTTGCAAATCCAATCCTTGGCTCAACAAATCCCTCTGTTGTTGTGCATTCTTCTCATCCAAGCGCTTGTAAGGGACCATATGTTGCTGCCTGGCGTTCCTATGGTAATCACCTATGGTACACACCTAATTAAAGCCCTTCTCTCCTCCGTCCATATGCCCTACATGTGTAATGAGGGCTCCGTGCTGAATGGGAAGCGCTCAGGGTGTGCCCTTGTCTCTGGTGACCCCTGGGGTCGCTATGGCCGTTGGGGGGGGATAGGGGCAGCGGGGGCCTGGAAGGGCCCGGAATATCAGGGAGGACACTGAGTTCCGGTCATGGGTTGATGTGTTGGTGGGGGGGCATTTGTACATTCGGTCTGCGGTTTGTATGCCCGTTCTCGTCTGCTATCTGTCATCCCAGAAGCTCATTGCCTTGTTCTCTCCTCTGTCTCTTTCCCTCTCTCTCCCTCTCTCTCTCTCCCGCTCCCTCCCTCTCCCTCTCCCTCTCCCTCTCCCTCTCCCTCTCCCTCTCCCTCTCCCTCTCCCTCTCTCTCTCTCTCTCTCTCTCTCTCTCTCTCTCTCTCTCACTCTCTCACTCTCTCCCTCTCTCTCTCTCTCTCTCTCTCTCTCTCTCTCTCTCTCTCTCTCTCTCTCTCTCTCTCTCTCTCTCTCTCTCTCTCTCTCTCTCTCTCTCTCTCTCTCTCTCTCTCTCTCTCTCTCTCCCTCCCTCCCTCCCTCCCTCTCTCTCTCTCTCTCTCTCTCTCTCTCTCTCTCTCTCTCTCTCTCTCTCTCTCTCTCTCTCCCCCTCTCTCTCTCTCTCTCTCTCTCTCTCTCTCTCTCCCTCTCCCTCTCTCTCCCTCTCTCTCTCTCTCGCGCCCCCCCCCCCCCCCCCCCCCCCCCCCCCTAGGTGCTGGAGCGCCTGCAGCAGCGTGGCTTTGACATCGTGGGCTCTTGCGGCGGCGGCGTGGACTCGTCCCAGTTCAGCGAGTACGTCCTCCGGAGGGAACTGAGGAGGACGGGTCAGCGGACCCCCAACTCAAACAGGATAAAACAGGAGCAGCTGGACTAGAGGGGACCTCCCGGCCGCCAGGAGGCACTAGACTTTTCTGTGGCAGCCCCCCAGCCCCACGCCCCCCCTCCTCATCTAACCCCCGCCCCCAACCCCCCCCCCCCAAACATACAACTCAGCAGAGCTGTAAGAACTCTGTTCTTTTGTTTGTTTTTTGTTAGGGGTCCAAGCCAACAGGTTGGATCCCTATTGTTTTTGTAATGATTTTTATTATTATTATTATTATTTCCTGCTAGAAGTGGGCCCACAGCCCAAACCGTAAATGGTGCCGACACGCCAATTGCATGACTAGATCCAGGTCCGTGAACATTACGCAGACCACAAAAATACAGACACGCCGGCCACTAGGTGGCGCTATACCAAGGGAAAACGCGTTTGGGACTATAACTCCCACACCGAACCTCCCACAGTCAAAAACTTGTTCCCACTTATTCACTGGAGTCTGCTGCATCTTTTGGCCTAGGCCACGCCCATTTGCGTCCATAATTTTTTTTCGCAAAATCGCGAAAACCGCAAAACTGTTTTTTCGCTACTCCTCCCACATTTCCTGACCAATCGCCACCAAACTTTGCACACGGCATCTTCAGACCTACACGAAAAGAAATGCTGCATTACTTTTTTGATCCGACCCTCGATGACGAAACGGTAGCGTTTTGAACATTGGTTTATTAGCTACGTTTTACGCCGAAACGCAAAAATTAAAAAAATACCAAAATTAGACATCGGATCTAGCCCACATTTTAGACACATGTCGGTGTTACCCTTAATGGCGTTCAATAAAAAAAACGGAATTTTTCGCCATTAGGGGGCGCAATAAACGAGGAAATTGTATATCTTCTAATTGGCCAGAGGAATGTTCTTCAAACTATAAGGGAACCATCAAGGGGCAAACCCGAGTCTATATAGAAAATATGGCCAAGAATTATTAATGTGGGCGGGAGTTATTTGGCAAAGGAAAATTGTCTTTGGAAAATGTCGCCACAGGGCGGCGCCAAAAAACGACAACATTGTCTATCTCCTATTTGGCCAATGGAATGTTCTGAAAACGCGTTTTAGGCTATAACTCCCACACCGAAGCTCCCACAGTCAAAACCTTTATATCCACATGTTGTTTACGGTAGCCTTATGAATACTTGCTCTGCGTTGTGCCGGCGAAATGCACATTTATTGTCGCGTTGTGCCGGCGAAATGCACACTTCTTGGACCCCTGCATAACTGCTTGCAGTTCTAGTTTTTTTTGTTGTCGATGATTTTCTTTTTTTTTTTTTTTCGTTTCTCATTCTTGAGAACCATCTTTAAAAAAAAAGGTGCAACTGCTTTTTTTTTTTTGTGTGTTTTTATTTTTTTTTTGCCAGAAGAAGAAACGCGACGTTGGAGAACTCCAGGACATGTTTGATTGTCTATAGCCCACTTTAAAAACCATTGAGAAACAAGGATTTGTATTAAGCTGGATCCCCAAACATAGTTTGTTTTAAAACTTTGAACCTACATTAGGTTTCTTATGATTTCTATTCTCCCCCTATATAAAGTGAAAAGGTTTGATCGCTGATGTAGTTAGCATATGTTAGCGTAGCCGAGGCTAGCAGCTATTATGTTTTTCTCTGCTTTCAGGCATATTGGCCAAGTCTGTTAATGTCCATACCAATAAAAAGTTAATTAGAATATGTTGCTCATATTATGGTATCATGCCATTTCATAAACTTTATTTTTTTTTATAAGAAGAATAGAATATGCTTTGTGACTTTAAAAAAATGATATTTAATATTAAGGCAGCAATACCAAGGATTTGGTTTTACTTAAATAAAGGTTATTTTATTTGATTATGTTATAAATATATTTCACATTAGTATCAGCAAGATGTATGTCATAGACCAGTCTATACTCGGTAAATAAAATAATTTAATAAATTATTATGTCACACAATTTCAAGGGAACACGACCCACCTAAGACTTTGAACAACCCTAGGGATCAATTGATTGGATAAGTAATGACCTGTAAATGATATATGTCATTTGTATGTGTGTTTTCTTTTTTTTTCTTCTTTTTTTACATTGAAACTTTTTAATGCAAAACTCTTGCCTCAACATAACACAACAGGTTGAACCTTTATTGTATACTATTCATACTAAGAACACTTTTACTTTTTGGCACATGTTGATATGAAGTTGGATTTTAAGTATTTCTAATATGACTGACCAAACTACGCTCCCTAGATTTGAGTAAAGAGGAATGTAGCACACACAAAAAATGTGAAGTAAATCTTCAACTCAATGTTGTTTAGTGTGGCTCCCTGTTTCTTGTTTCTTGTTTTACTTTTACTTTCTATCTTTCGACATTTGCTGCAATGGGGGGAAAGCGTCTCCCAAAGATATCACGGATCAGTCTTTGAACATGCGAATAAGTAGCTTACCATACAATCCTGATTTAGGGATTGTTCTTGCCGTGTCGACCACTTCATCAATCCCTATTTAGGCATTTCATTTGAATGATAAATGCTAACGGCAATGGGGGGGCAACTCCTAACACTGAACCATACATAATGTAGTACTCTACTACAATCCCTCTCTACTTTCAAAGGTAAAATACCCTCCCCCCCACAAACACACACACACACACACACACACACTCACACACAACAACAACAAACAACACACACACCCCTCACACCAAGGCAGTCTGTTGCACCTTTGAGGATTCACTCCAGTGCCTCTCGGGCTGGGTTTAGAGGGTGGTTGGGGGGGGGGCGATTCTTTACTTAGTTATATTGAATAAAGCCGACTTCTCCACGCAAAGTCCTGTCAGTTGTGCTCACACACACACACATCGCCTGCAGGGCAGCCGCCACAAAGTGAAGTCCCACGCTGTGGAGTCGTGTCGTCTTGTCTCGCCAGCCCTCGCGGCGCAATCTCCACTTTCTTCTTCTTCTGCGGCTCGATGCTACGCGCCTCATCCCTTTCAGCTTTCCCTGGCCCAGATTTCTTTCTTTTCCCTTTTTGACTGACGGTTATTATTGTCGTAGGCTAGAGAGGTATGGCCGAGAGACGCACGCACACACACACGCACACATGATCACGCGCGCGCACACACTCAGCTATGCGTCAAGAGACGATGGCAGTGTGTGCATAGAGCTAATACATTCAGAGTGCAGGCATTGGCTTCGGGCTACGTTGAATGTGCTCTT
>NC_044055.1:7768248-7789176 GCF_902167405.1 Gadus morhua | reverse complement strand
CTGCATTAATGATGAGCAGCAGCAGCAGCCAGCGATGAGAGAGACATGGACTTTGTCCTCGGGCGCAGAGCTGCTGATTATGGGCAACAGCATCGCAGGCAAGAGAGGGAGAAAGAAGAGAGAGAGAAAGAAAGAAAGAAAGAAAGCAAGAGCGAGAAAAAAAGTCTTCCCACGAGCAGTTGAAAAGAAGAGGGGAGACCGAAGGCCGCGGCGCAAGCACAGAAAGCCGCTTCGTGCGCTATTGACGAGATGGATCAGATAACCTCTGTGGCTGTACCACAGGATTGCCCAGGATGAACTCTCTTAAAAGTATAGACGGATACATTGTGTTCCCTCATCTTCTGCATTTAGTACCGGTAATCATATTACCACCCTGGCCACCCAGAACGCCATGGCTTTAGGAGAACTACGCAACATATTCATATCGGATGAGTCTAATAATGAACGTGTGTTCTGAAACTTACAGGAAATGGATTAAAAAAAAACAACTCGATTTTAAATATCGTTGCTTCGATATTATCCATAAATCATAATAAAGGAAATCCCATCTTATGGTTTCAGATAGTAACTCCTGCTCTAGCATCACGGATACTATAGTGAAATCAAACAAACACACCAGTCCAAGCAACACACCCAAACAAGACAAATTGCAACGGGCCCTGCGAAGGCAGCCGGGTCAACCCACTCAGGAAATCCTGGCTTGGGGAGACGAGTCTAAATGAAGGACTTTACCATTCACCATTATGTCTTTGGTGGGAGTCAGAGGGAGCCCCCAGGGCCCTCGGTGCAGCGCAGCACAACTTTTCAAAGGGCTCCAGATTAAAGTCACTGAAAGTTCCCACTGGGGTCTGAGGCCAGGAACCCATTAAGCAGCCCTACCGCACCGCCGGCCATAATCGTGTCTTTGAGAATTCAGAGCAGCGGTTGCTTGATAAGCGAATTTAGGGTGAAATAAAAGGGAGGCAAGAAAGCATTATGTTGGACCACCATTAGACACTTTCCCCCTCGCTCATCACTAATTTGTTTTAAATGACTGAGAGAGAGGTGAGCACTTGGTGGAGCCGCCTGAACTACTCTATTTCTTTTTTTTTTTCCTTTTTCAATGTCAGGTCTAATGCTGATAAACATGCCACTTTGTAGACGCTCAGTATAGTGCCCCTGGCCGGTGTAAAACTACAGTCTCCTATACATCCCATTTCCTGGAAACGAAAAGGGGGCAAAGTTAAAAAAGCAATTCCTTGGTCTTTTCTTTTAGTGCCGAGTGCTTTTAATTTGAACATGCCGGAGCGTACTGGTGGAAAAGATAACAAAACCTTTTCATGTGGTAACGGACGAGAAATATCAAACAGAATAATACTTGCCCCTAAAAAAAGGATGGACACAACTTTACAAACAAGTGAGCCTTTATTGAGCTTTGATCCGTTACAGGCCGGAATATTAGCAGTTCTCTTCCAATGTTGTCATTACAGAGAATACGAAGAGTAGAAACCAACAGCACTTTCAAAATAAAAAGCCGTTACTAGATAAAAGGGTGAATCCTTGCTTCAGATCAATACACCTCCGTATCCATACATGCACCATCAGTCCGGATGGACTATTGATTTCACGCCAAAACAGTATTACGGAAGTGATAGATCTCAAGTTAAGGTTCGGGATTTTACAATGAGAGACAAATACGATCTTTTAAACCCTCTTAGCTAACAATTCCAACCAGTCTATGCTGTCCTGCCTGAAGTGCAACCAAAGGAAATGGCGGTTGTGATTAACTGCTTTAAGTGGATTTCTTCTGCTTCTTCTTCTCAGCCTCTTCCTCCTTCTCCTTTTCAATCTCGGCCACCAGGGTCTCGATTTCTTTGGCCTCCAAGATCTGCCCAAAGCACAGAAAAGCAATTAGCCAGGAAGAAAGACATAGTGAAGTGCAACTGTCCAATTAAAAAGACCTAGAATAACAACGGAAGGCCATAATGGGAAACACGCTGAAGAATATTCTATTTTCAACTTTAGCATTTAAATCTAGATAGTTAAAATAATAGAATGAGTGATTACCTTCAGTGGCTGGTTTCGCCTGATAATGGCAAGTTCAATATTTTTCCCACCGGACTGGACCACCTGTGGGGAGAAGAAAAGAGGATTATCCCAAAGCACAACATTACTCATGTCAAGCTGTGATTGGCGAGATAAAACCATATACCTAGGTAGTAGGTATGGCCTCCCATAATTAGGTATAGGTCAAAATCTGCTTACACCACAATAAGAAAATCACTGTTGGGCGATCTTGAACCAAAAATATGAGACTTCTATTTAGTCTATCAGAATCTGGGCCTCCCTTAAATGCATTCCGAACTAAATATACAGGCCATGTGATATTCTTGTGAGTGCAGTATCTTTGTGACCTCACCTCAAGCAAAGCTTTGATTGCCAGCTTGATTGTCTCATTGTCACCGGCGATGGCTTCGTCTGTGTAATTCTTTTCCAAGAACTCCCTCACAGTCTTCGCACTACGGCCAATGGCGTTTGCCTGGTAAAAGAAAAAACGCTGCGATTAGTCCAGGTTTTTCCAAGCATGGTTGTACCTAACTTAAAGGAGCCAATTGGAGCACAGTAAACAGAGGACCACTTCACTGACCTTCCAGGCGTGGTAGGTTCCTGAGGGGTCTGTCTGGTACAACCTGGGGGTGCCGTCGTAGTCAAAGCCCACGATTAAAGCAGAGATGCCAAACGGCCTGCGACCATTGCTCTGAGTGTAGCGCTTGGAATAAGCAAAAGAAAGACACACAGGTGCTTCATTCATTCAGGGGAAATGTAACAGTGTTTGATGTCAAATTGCATCTTAACCGTGACTAAAAGTTGGGACAATTTATTGAATTATGGTTCCTCAGAGGCACAGAATTATATTTTATGTGCCTCTGAGAAAAGAAAGCTTGAGTCCAGCAACAGAGCCAATTGTCTCTTGATGCGAGTTTTTTGTCCGACAGCTCTATCCTTCTAAAATTGAGGCCTAGAGAGATCACATCTGACACCAATTACCTGTTTCAGTGTTGCAATGTAGCGTGTGATATATTCAACTGTAACTGGGTCTTCAACCGTTAGCCTGTGACTCTGGCACTCCACCCGAGCTCTGTTGATCACGATACGTGCATCTGCCGTCAGGCCTGGAAGATATCGAAAAAGCTAAGGTTACACATTGTTTGGGGAGGAATGTCATAAATATAACTGCTATGGCAGTTCAACGTATTTTCTTAAAAGTATATTCTAAGAGTGCATCATCTCAATATATTAATTAATTGTTATTGTTGTGGCGACAAAAACACATTTTGATTAAGCATCAGGTTTCATTAATTTTTGTTTTGCATTACCTGCAAAGGCCATGCAGACATGCTCATCAAGGGCACATATCTTGCGGACAGTTCTCTCCTCCTGAAGCTTCGCTACAGACTTCTTCTCAACACCAAGAACCACGATGTCCTTTCCTCTGATTCCAACCTGAATAAAGAAAATTGCAAATGCAGTCATAACATCAATGTCAAATCAGTAACTTGGATATATACTGACGAGTGAATGTGTGGACTACCTAATCAACCATGGTGGCATTGCACACCCTTATTACACCTGCATCACTTACATGGAACAGAAGGAGTAAACGGCAGCGCCACAATATCAACTGCATACACTGATTATACGACAGAAATTGTGACTTATTCAGGGACTTGCCTCGATTGAAGAATAACCCTAGACATTAGAGTTGTATAGACGAAGTCACAGCACCTTTAAGATGTGTAACATTATGCTAACTTTCCGGGAAGGAACAAGCTAGCGGCAAGTCAGATGTACACATCGTGTGTTGTTGTAATAATATTAATACGATGTGGGAGAACATCGATATACAACGGGATCAACATACAAAACAATTTCATTCCACATCAATGTCGGCAAAATTAATCTATCCATGGTAATCTAACGAAAACGAAAGCGATTCGGAGAGTGACACAGCGACAACGCTGGCTAGTTGGCTAGCCGACGTTTGCTAACAAAGTTTAGCTTTCGTTTCATTCAGGACTTACCGCAGTGGATCCCTTCTTCACGGCTTCCTGTGCATATTCTACCTGAAAGAGATGACCATCTGGGGAGAATACAGTAATGGCTCTATCGTATCTGGCTGCCATTGCGACGCCCGAAATCAAAAATGTTAATAAAAGGATAGCAAACGGATGATTCAGCTACAAGACGCTAGACTCGATTTCCTCGTGTATGCTATGCGCGTGCGCACGAACTTTGACCCTGGGTAAACCAAATAAACGATTTGAAAATAATATTTAAAATAAATAGTTGCTTTATACACAAAATTAGGATGGAAATTGTGACTTTTGTAGAAGCAATAATAACAAACCATCACTTGGATACATTTTAATGTTATAATGCTTGCAAAACTTGGAATTAATAAAATAAATACAGTTTGCAAAAAATAATGCAAAATTACAAAGTGATGGTATTTGTGTGTGGACCGTATATACAATTTATATTTTTGCATTTTACAATTTCTGTGATTATTGAAATAAACATATTTGAACTCCGTTTCAAAGATTGACTGTAACCTTTTGGAACAATCCTGGAATGGTCCATTTTTTATAAATTGGGGGGTACCTGCTTTGGAAAATAAATGCAGCATAAAAATAAGAATGTTTATATTTATATCTTTAAATCTGAGTTCATTAATTTTCTTCTCTGTTTAAAATTTAAATACCAAAAACGCTATTACTCAATTCAATAAACAATAAAGGTTGTATTTATGTGGCTCCCTGTTCGTGTCCCCCCTCTCCTCGTATAGTGGGTCACTGCATTCCAAAATAGCGTATTCAACTGCTAATCTGAGGTCTTCCGAATCGTGCAGTGTGTTACCACTTTATGCTGTATTTTGCGCTTTCCTAGGTAATCGCCATGTCGGTGGCTTTCGCACCTCACAGGCAGCGTGGAAAGGGGGATATCACTCCCGCAGGAATACAAAAGGTAATGCATCTTCACAGCGCATCATGAGCAGGGAGGCTATGAAACAAGCGTAAGCTAGCCCGTTAGCTTATGGTGTAGCATCACCCATCCAAATCCAACTGGATATAGATTGGTAACCCTGTTTGCAGGGTCACAGCGCGGCGAATATGAACATCGCGGAACTAAGGGGCAGCACATGTGAACAAACCTTGAACCGTCAATCATTCACGTTAACATTGAATTATTTCCTAAATGAATGAAGGCCTGTGGGTTTTGTTAGCTTAGGACGGTTAGCAGGATGCGTCTTTTGTTAGCCGCACGCGCACTTCTGATGATGAACAATCCCATCTCTAGCCTCCTTTCATAATACTATTGGGGTATCAGCCTTTACACAGATTCATACCACCTAACCGCAAACGTGTTATCTTGCTGTGATGTTCCAGTTACTAGATGAGAACAACCAACTGATCCAGTGTATAATGGACTTCCAGAGTAAAGGCAAGACTGCAGAATGTTCACAGTAAGTCACGTTGACATTATGGCGCCTCCTTCCACTCTCCATCTTCGTCTACTAGGTGTTTCCAATTGTTAACTTTTACTTCAAGGGCTGCATGTCAAATATAGCTCATGCAAGATTGAAACGGCTGTCCACTTTTTCAGATATCAGCAGATGCTCCACAGAAATCTAGTGTACCTGGCAACGATAGCAGACTCAAATCAAAACATGCAGTCCCTTCTACCAGCGGTGAGTATTACCTAACTGCCAAACGGGCGATCTGGATGTAACCTGCAACATAATGTATTTTTTATTCACTTTACATTGCTTGATGTTTTTTATATATATCTACACCTGTTAAACTTCATTTTGGGGCATATGAAATGCAATGACCAAATGTCATTATGTTTCTATACCGGACACAAGGCAAACAAAGGAAGCTATATCACACACCTTTGCCTCAGGCTTCAGGTTCTCTCTAGATCATTTTCAATCCAGTCCTCTTTTGGTCAGTAGGATCCAACTTTATGAGTAATTCAATGATCAAAGAGCCTCTGCGTAAAGAAGCAATAAGCACAATTTTGATTTCAGAGAGGGTAGTGTGCATCAGGTGTTTTTTATTTTAAATGTTTGGTAACGAAAAAAATCACACAGACCATGTGTGTGTGTGTGTGTGTGTGTGTGTGTTGCTCTAGTGATTTCAGCAAGCTTAGCTGGATGAATATGGTGGAACTATTCTATTCACATTGGAAATGTTTCTTAAGTCATTTTAGTCCCAAAGGTTGAACTCTGCTAAGCCATAGACTGACCCATTTTGTATGGGTACCGCCTGGTGGGTTGTATATATTTCTTTTTGCGCATGCTTTTTTCTTTCTTCTACTACCTTGTGAGGTTATTTTTTCCCAAGGAGACCCTGTCATCAGCTTATATTTATCCTCAAGGAATGTTAAACTCATCGCGCATTCGTTAAATGTTTCGAAGCAATCATAGCTTTGTTTTGGACCCATTTGTCTATCAATATGTGTGGCTAAATTTGTCTGATGCTAAGTGTGGTTTGTGTGTGTGTGTGTGTGTGTGTGTGTGTGTGTGTGTGTGTGTGTGTGTGTGTGTGTGTGTGTGTGTGTCTAGCCGCCCACTCAGAACATGTCCATGGGCCCCGGTGGTATGAACCAGAGCGGAGCTCCCCCCCAGCCTCCACACAGTCACAACATGCCCTCGGAGGGCATGGGCAGCGGAGGGCCCCCGGCTCCGCACATGCAGGGCCAGATGAACGGACAGATGCCTGGTTAGTCAGACCTCCTCCTCTCCTCCTCCTGTCTCTCCACACGCACTCGTACCTTCTCTCTTTCCCGTTCCTCCCGTGTTTCTCTTTCTCTTGTCTCCCGCGATTCGAATCGGTTTGGTTGCCTAGCAACACCACAGAACTGCGAGGTAGGTCGTTCCTCTGAAGGGTGACGTCACCCGTTTGCCAGCTCCGGCGGTCTTGAATGCCGATATCCTTTTTTTGGACCGTAGCACCTGCTCTCTCTTCCGTTTTCGTCTTTCATCCCTCTTTTTGAAGTTTATTACTTATATTATTCCAGATTATTTATATCAGATATAAAGTGTGGAATTCGGTAGGGAAAAAGCACTTAACTGGAAGTGCAAGATAAGCGTTACTGTATTAATCCCAGTCATGACGTTTGGGAAGGTTAGGGAAATTGGCTTAATCCTGTCACTGTCACACCAGCGGACGCCCCTCGTCTGATTACCATGTCACTCTTTTCAAATTTTCTGAGTTGAGCATTGATGTCTGAATTCCCAGGACCTAACCATATGCCCATGCAAGGACCCGGACCCGGCCCCAACCAGCCGCCCAACATGCCCGCCGGGTCCATGAACATGCCCCCCAGCAGCCACGGAACCATGGGCGGCTACAACCACGCCGTCCCCTCCTCCCAGGGCATGCCGGCCCAGAGCCAGATGAACATGACTCAGGGCCAGCCTATGGGCAACTACGGCCCCCGGCCCAACATGAACATGCAGCCCAACCAAGGTAGCCACCCTGCGGCGCTTTCGACGCGTGGCTCTGAGTGTGTGTATATACAAAAGAGTTCTCACGTTCACAACGCACGCTTTTGTTCATTTATTCGACGCGTGTGATGAGTGTGCCGTGTTGAAAAGGGTTGTTGTTGTTGTTGTTGCTCCCTCGCAGGTCCCATGATGCACCAGCAGCCTCCCTCACAGCAGTACAATATGCCCCCTGGTGGCGCCGGCCAGCACTACCAAGGCCAACAGAACCCCATGGGTATGATGGGCCAGGTCACCCAGGGGAACCATGTCATGGGCCAGAGGCCCATGCCACCTTACAGACCCCCGCAGCAAGGTATCCCCCTCAGAGCTGAGCGGGCCCTTTGAGGATCTTTTTGTTTTGAGCACAGTCCTTCTCCCTTTCCCCTAACACAACCCCTTCTGCATTTCTTACTTTCCCTCTTGTCTCGATCTCCCTCCTCCAAGTTTGAACTTTTTTTTTGTTTGTTTTTGTTTTTTTGTTCCTTTACTGTTTATTGCTCACAGACCCCTTTGGTGCCTGATAGGCTCTCAACTCCTCCGACAGCTAATCGAAAAACTTGGGTGATCACGAGGGAAATTGGTTAATTCAGGACTGGCAGTGTAGGGCAACATCCCCCCCCCCCCCCCCCCCCCTCCCCCTCCCCCTTCCCCCCCTCTCAAAACACACACACCTCACTCCCCCCTCTCGCGCAGAGCCACTCGTCCCAACAACACCTTGAATCTACCTGTGTGTATGTTGTGTGCTGTGTTATGTGTATGTAGGACCCCCACAGCAGTACCCAGGGCAGGAAGACTACTATGGCGACCAGTACAGTCACGCAGGACAGGGCGCCTCAGAAGGTAGGAGAACCCTCCAACCGCTCCTGGGGAACCCAAAAGAACCAATCAAATCAAAATCAAATCCCCCCCCCTCCCCCCTCCCCCTCCCCCAAATACATACCACCCAACAAGATCTGCCTAAAGGAGTTGTGTTCAATCAAGGAGAATCGTAGGTGACGGGGCCAGACCAGGAAGTCAAAGTCTGCCACTGCCTCATGGCGTGGGTGGGTGGGCGGGCGGGCTGGGGGGGGCGGATCTACAGCTTGGCGTCGCCAGCCAATAGGAAAGCTGCAGCTGAACTTAAGCCAGCTTCTCGCTTTGTGATTTCACAAATGCCTGTTTTTGTGTACCCTGAATCGTATTAAATATTCCACTCCTTTTGCTGAGAGATTAGCGCTAGGAGGCAAAGAGACCCGTGCCGGCGTGCTTAAATGACCCAGATGTCAAAGATAATTATACCCCACTGTCCAGCCAGCAATCAGGTTGGCTTTTGATACTTCCGAAGCACAGCAAAAGCAAACGGGGATCGTGCAAGGTAATCTCACGCCTCTTGCTACCATGGCAGTGTCACCACTTTCACATCTCCTTCTGTCTGTCTGTCATTAACATTCACTATTCCTTTTGTTTGTCATCTTTCTCTACCAGTTTTAATTTCTTTCCAAAGACACCACTTGTTTCTCGGCTAACACAACTGTGCCCTTGCCCTCCCTCCCCCCTTTTATATCTAATTGATTGGTTGTCCAGCAGCCAATCGAGACATTTCCACTGGTCTGCCTTCTCTTAATTTCCATCACTGATACTCGTTCCTTCTTTCACATTCCTAACTACGATGCTTAATTGCCTAATGCAAACCATTCCCATGGTTTTAATTTACTCCACAGCTGTGTCTGTGATATACCGGACCAGGTAAGGTTGTGCAACAGCTCCCTCCAAACATCCCAAGAGATGAGAGCGGAGTCGCCACCAACCCTGAGACAAAGTCCTCACGGTCTTATGCCACATCGCTTGCTTCTCCGCTGCGGTTAACGGTTCACAGCACTCATTGTCCCCCCCCGTCCCTTATCCCCGTTACCCCCCCCCTGTAGGTAACGCGCAGTACGTCCAGAACCAGGAGGCGTACCAGCAAGGCCCGCCCCAGCAGCAAGGCTACCCACCCCAGCAGCAGTATCCCGGCCAGCAAGGCTACCCTCCGCAGCAACAGGGATACGGTGCGTGTCCTCAACACACTTTTGTTCTTATCCTCTAAGTGGCACTGTCGGCTGTCTTTGTTGCCCTCGCGTTTTTAACCTCCCCGTTTTATAATAATTATTCCTCCTCCAGAGAGGTGAAACTAGTTGCGACTTGCTTCTTGAAACCCAAAAAAAAGTACCTGTGCCAGAATGCCGTGAACGACGGCAAAACGGGTCTGTTAATGACCGGTTAGGGGATTGGTACTCGGATGGGGAGACTTGGGGAATGAATCAGGGGGGTTGGGGTAGGGCCATGTATCAGATTAGTATTCTTCCCAATGTTTCAGCCTTCATGTTTGATTTGAACGCCCTGGTCTCTGCGAGTACGGGAGAGATCTGTCTGACCCTAGGCCATGCGTCATGAGCACGGAAACGACCGCAACTCGTATCCGCCCTTTCCCCATCCGTAACTTTCCTTGTGATTCCCCATTGCTACCGCGCTTTCTCTCTTTCTCTCTTTCTCTCTTTCTTTCTTTCTTTCTTTCTTTCTTTCTTTCTTTCTTTCTTTCTTTCTCTCTTTCTCTCTTTCTCTCTTTCTTTCTTTCTTTCTTTCTTTCTTTCTTTCTTTCTTTCTTTCTTTCTTCCTTCCTTCTCATGGTTCCTCTCTCGGAGCCAGAGGCCTTCATCGTGTGTCGATAATGAGCTTTCCAAGAGTCAGAGGCAGTGCGCTCTGCTCCATCTGGCACGCACACAAGCTCCTTCTCTCACAAGGCACCCACAAGGTTATGCCCCCGCGTTAAGGAGTCCAGCGTTGACAATACTGCGTGGGCTCGGTTTTGTAAACTCGGGTCGCTCGGCTCGGCCCGATCCCCGCTGTGGCCTAGTGTTGCAGGGCAACCGACGGAATTTCTGTTTGTTTTTTAATGAGGCCCTGCACTGTTAATGAACGCCCACAGAATCTCCTTGATCTCCCCTTGTATTGGAGCGTGGGGGGGGGGGGGGGGGGGTTGGCTTCCCCACCCCACCCAGCCCCGGTAACCTTCCTTGTTACCGTGCCTGGCATGGCGGATCGGGCTCCGGCTAGAGCCTGACTTCTTCACCACCTGCCACACAGCAGCCGGGCCTATCGCGGGGACATTAGGGATAAATATCGATGGCGGCGACGCATCAGAGCCAATGGGCATGGAGATGTATTTTCAATTGTAGCTCGAGTCGACACACGGGCACCAGATGGTGTGATGTGCCGATGATGGCGACGAGTGGATTGCAACCGTCTTACAAAATGGGAACTTCTGTCATTTTTGTGTTTTTTTTGCTCAAGGTTTTTTTAATGTCCGCGGTTTCGGTCACTATTTTGAAACGTGTGTCGATCTCCCACTGTCCCCCAGGTCCTTCCCAGAGCGCCCCGGGCCAGTACCCCAACTACCCACAGGGGCAGGGGCAGCAGTACGGGGCCTACCGCCCACCTCAGCCCGGCCCCCCCCAGGGCCAGCAGCAGCGCCCCTATGCCTACGAACAGGTGAGTATGCCCACGGCTGTAGCGCCACAGCAGACCTGGTCCGTACGGAGGCCTTAGTGTGTCCCCTTTACTTCGCGTAGGTTCTTTTTTTTAACCATCCGTCAGCCTCAGGGTTATATATATATATATATATATATATATCCATACACATGTAGCGTTCGTAATGAAGCCAGTGTGAGCCGAGGGAGCAGATGTTCGAAGTGGGTATCTTGTGCATGCTGTCACCGTCTGGAGGGAGGGCTTTGGTGGGAGGCGGGAGAAAGTTTCGCTCGGCGTCTCAATGTGTGTTTATCTAGCCGTAGTTTTGTTGACTGTTGAACGTTTACTAAAAAAGGCGCGTGTTAGATGGATCGTGGGAAGGGGTTGATGATCTGCCCAGGCTACAATGGCATGCACGTCAAGGGTATGTGAAATATGGGGGCTTTGATGCGGAATCTCTCCTTATTTTTTTTTTTTAATGACTTAAGCGTAATGCCAGTGTGCTCTAGTGTATTTCCTTTTTTTTTTTAAAGGGAGATCTACATGTTGCCCTGTATTTCCTGTGGTCTTATGTGGGGGCCACAGCTACACTTTGATATCTTTATCTTTGAATATTCAGGGACACATGAGGAAATAAAGACCCAGGGATTTGAACCCCTGACTAGCTCTGTAAGAAGCAAAGGTAATGGTTGCTGTGAAGACCTCAACGTCCAATCTAGACGTTTGACCACCTAGCTTTTATTTGCATTTGTTTTGTTCCTTCCTCTACCTCTTTATGTCTTGATCCTTTCCCATTTTACTCCTTTTTTCTTATCTTTTTCTTTAATTTTTTAATTGTAACCAGGGGTCGAATTTTACATCTAAGAGGTCATAAACACAGCATGCGTAGTGTAATGATACCTTCTATATGCTTCAGTAATGTGTCCTTTTCTTTAAAAACGTGTAGAGAAACAAAGTAAAACATGAACTGGTTGAAGCGCCTGAGATGTGCCTGAGATTGTAAAATCACATCGGATCAAATCCGAATCAGTATTGAAATGGGATTTTTTTTTCTTTAAAATGTCTTTTTCGGCAATTCCAACGATAACGGAAGCCACATTTCGACCCCTGTTTAGAAATGCATCGACTGTTACACTTAATGTAGTTCACATGACACCTGTCTACCTAGTAAATAAGGAAATCTCTTCATCAGCCATGCTGCTGCAGAAACCTGACATGCCTAAAGCTGCATTTCCAAAAACACACCAGTGGTGTGGCCGTGCTGCCACCTGCTGGTTCGATTAAGCAAATGCAGCCCACTCTTAAATCATCATGGTTTGCAGTGCCATATGGTTGATATTACCAATGTGCTTGTTTGTGTCCTACTACTGTCTGTGTGTGTAACTATTAGCCCATGTATCTGCTTGTCTGGCTCCTTCTCGTGGTGAAATGACAATAACACATTTCTGTTTGCATTTCTTTCCACAGGGCCAGTATGGAAATTACCAGCAATGAAAAGATGGTCACAGCAAACCCACACAGCCCCGCTCTGACCTCTTCTCTGAGCTTTGACCTCTGGGGTCATCTGTTGAGTAGAATTTAAATTATGGCTGCAGCTCGATGAGACACACCCAACACGCACGCACACACACACACAAACACACACACCCACATCGGTTCCCTCTTCTGGAACGATCCATCGGGGCGCTCATCCACACCTGTAAGATGTATTGTTGTGTTGTCAACGCTGACGTGATGCGGCCCGTTTCTCAGAGCTCTTTCTCCGGTCGCGGCGGTCTCCGAGCAGCGTAGCCTTAACAACACCAAACAAACAGAGCTGCCTTATCGTACAAACATTGCAGTTTTTGTGAAACTGGCATACAAAACGTGAAATTTGGGGTATCACCAATTGTTTTAAATGTACCAACTCGCTAGGTAGGTGGATGCATTCCCCCCCCCCCGCCCCCTCCCTCTCGCTCCCTGTCAATGAGAAGCAATAATGCCAACAGTAGAGATACGCTTTTTTGATGAGGTTAACTTTGTCTATGACTTTGGAGACTAGTCCTAAATACTGTGTTGTTTATTTCCTTAACTGTACGTGTCAATGTATCTTTTTGGTTATGATCTTTTATGATGATCCCATCCGGCACATTTTGTATTATTTTGTTTTGTTTTATGTATTTCTTTGAATTGTATCCGTCTAAATTACATTTTCAAGACCGATGTGGTCGCCCCACGGTGGCTTTGGTGGTACAAACACATGCTCCTGCACAATATGGCGCTAAAATACAAACCTAATCGGTGTACTTTTTGGACCTGGACTGAATCGTTAAAAATGTAGCATGCCGGCCCGGCTTTGGTGAAACTGAACTAGAACTATTAATTTATATAAAACATTTTCAGGGTTTTCTACTTTATTTAGCTCACACAGATCTACCAAATTTGCCATTAGAGGAATAGACGTTTGCGTGGTTGGAAAAGTGTGCCGAAGCAGAAGACGCATAGCGGACATCTTTTGAAATGTAAGGCCATCCCTCTCTGCTTGCCAAAGCCTTCTCCTATTATTTTAATTAGTTGTTTAACTAAGGTCCACGGCCATTTTGTCCACTGACTGCAAACCAATGATTGCGGGGGTGAAATACCACCCGAATCTTAACTACGGTTTTGTGCTGGAGGATTATCTCCTTGAATAGACTTCTGAGGCAATGCCATCGATAAAGTGTTGTGTACGAATCAACCGAAAAAAACTTGTTACTATCATATATGTAACATAAGATGTGAAAATAATGTTTTGGAGAGAAAAAAGGATTTCATAATTTTACAGTTTAAAAAAAGAAAAACAACGGGTGGTGCAGTTGTGGCTACAGCCGCTTGATATGTGTCCTATGGTCAGTGTTGCCAGGTTGGGTGGGAAATCTGACCCAACCTGGCAACACTGCTTAGTTGATCTGGTGTACAGTGGCATAGAGGAGGAACAGACACGGTCGTCCTCATCTTGTTTATATGGCTGTTTAATATTTTTCATTCTGCACCCATTCGAAACAGTGTCGGTTGTCATTGAAATGTAAAACTGTACATTATAATAAACTACAAAAAAACAAATCTCTAATGTGGCGCTTAATTCTTTATTTTTATTTCTTTTGCCTACAAATCGTGTTGGGTGGAACTTGTTCCCGAGGAAGGGGGAATACGTCGTCGCGCTACGAGAGCCGTCACCGCCGCTGACAGGATGATGTAATTGTTTTTTGCTCGTGGGCTATCCGGTCGGCTGGTGTCCGACCGATAATGGGCTCGTACCCTCGCGCAGCAGCATCGCAGCATAGGCCAGGTGCATCCAGAGAGCTATGCGGCTGCACATTCACACCCAAAATTACCTTCCCCTCCTCCTGACCGCGCCCCCTCCGGAGAGGGAGAGGGACTACCTGTCACTCTGGGGGGAGAGGGGCAGATGGCGCACCAGATGTGGGGCCAGAGCACGTGATGGGAGAGTAGTGAGGGTGTGAGAGAGGGCCGCTGCTCGGACCTCCAGAGCACGAGTGGGCGTGTTCCACCATGTGTTGATGTGTGGGACTGTATAGAACGTCTATATATGGTATATCCTGTGTGTGTCTGTGTTTTTGTGTGTCTGTATACACACACATGCAAACTAAAACCTACAGTACCTGTGCTGTAGGACGCGCTCCTTCCTCGGTGGATCGGTTTTTCCTTTCCCCCTGCTCGGGTCTCGTGGCATCTCCCAGTCACCGCACCTCCCCGCTGCTCCACAGCTGGCTGCCCCACCCTACCCAGCTGCCACTGGGGCTCCCCCCGGCCCAGCCGCTTGGCAGGGCTGGCGGTTTGGGCGCCCCCCCACCAGCCCTCCCTGGCAGCTGCCGCCCTCAGCTGCGCTCTCGCAGACGGCATTGGGGTCGGACAAAGTCACTCCTCCTGTGACTGTCTGATTAGTATTTCTCCCTGTTCTCCACAATAAAACCGTTAAACATTGAGCTTCGCTTGTATACGTACTATGAACATTGTGTGTGCCTATATGCTGTCGGGTCGTGCAGCCAATTAACCATAGAAGGGGGGGTAGGGGGGGGGGGGTCGCGTTTTGATGTCACGGCAAGCACCAAGTTGACAGGGTAATTTCGGCCGACGACTATCTCGTTCAATATTTTGATAATTATAATTCCGGACACCCTTCAGAGAGGGACTTTGAACCCACGAAGGGGACGATGACATTGTGGTCCTAACCGGCGGCAGGAAAAGAGTGATCTCTCAGTTCATCCTCTCTTTGCTCTCTCTCTCCCCCCCCCCCCCCTGTCTTTCCTGCGCTCTCTCAGCCACTCACTCACTCCTGGTCTCTCACTCTTGTATGCACACTCTCGGAGTGACAGAGGGTCTACGGGGAGGTATAAGAGGTAGTTATGGGGAGAAATGCAGCAGCCTCCTCCGTTTAATTGGAGACGTGTCACACTAAATAAATGGTGCAAAAACAAGCGCTGACTGGAGGCTTGAGGGAGGGGCCCTGGGGAGCCAGCCTGTTTTATTGGGCAGGAGCGCTGCATCGCTCCGGGGTGAATCGGGGCTATGCGCTCTTGAGATCCACCCCTCCCTCCACCACCCTCCCGCCGCTACATCATCCCCCTTCCACTCCTCAAAACCACCAAAACACCAGAGAAGAAGCAGGGGGTAAAAGAAAAAGACAAACGGCTTTGAGTTCAACCGACAGAAATGAGAGCAGACATGACTCAATGTTGCACGAGGAAAGAAACACAACAAAATGAATGCCAGGACGGATGGGTGACCTTAGTGACCCGATGATTTCAACTTCAATCAGGCAGCGACTCGAAATCTCTCAACCGCGATTTCAATTTCTGCATGCCTGCAAACAAATCCATAATCATAAAAGTCTTGAACAAGCAATTTCTGCCACGCGTGGTGCAAGCCCCGTACGTCAATCTATGTTTGGAGGGGCCTGCAAGCCTCAGCCTACACAATTCTCCCTGTGTAATCCATACATGACCTCCGAGTAACCAAGAGAATGTGTTCTCCGATATTCTATCACTGTGGATGTCACCGTTGTCTTCTGTTCAATATTGCCCCACTAACGCTGCGTGTGTGTGAGTTCACATGTGCGTGTGTGTGTGTATGCGTGTGTGTCTGTTCACGCGCGTGTCTATGTGCGTGTGTGTCTATGTGTGTGTGTATGTCTGTCTGTGTGTGTGTGTCTGTGTGCGTGAGTGTGTCTGTGTCTGTGTGTGCGTGTGAGTTCATAGCACGGGTTTTGATTTACCTCTGCAGTGTGCAGCAGTAATTGGATGTGACACCATTTGCTGTGCTCTCCCTGGGGGATAGAGCAGGAATCTGACTATTATGGCCTCCGTCATGAATATGTCACAACCGCTGCAAACAAAGGCCTATGAAACGGACGGGGCTACCCTCTGTTGTTTCTAAGCTAATATAGGAGATAAATGCTTCCTTGAAAAGCCATTTTGGGTGGCTCTAATGAATGATTAATGGCTTTTTTGGAGAGAGGTGTGGAGGGGAAAAACTCATTTTAGATTCTACATGCAATTGTTAAATATGCAGTGGTACACCTCATGCCCAGCCCACTTCATTGTGTTTAATATCATAGTTCCCCGGCTGGTTGAAATATTTTTCACCCTACACGCCCAAATGGTGCAATCACCTCGAAACAAGGCAAACGCTTTGGGTGGGTCTAATGCGTTTTAAATCCCGTCGTTTGTTGAGGGTCGAGCAAATTCCATCATTCCTTCAATCAAAATGGAGTGTGTTGCTTTGTTTTGTGCTCTCGCCTCACCAAAGTAGTGTCTGGGTGAAGTAGTAGAAGGTATGCTGATATCAGTATTCCCACCGCCTGCATAATTGCAGTGATTTGCTTTCCCTTTGGGTAATCTGTAAACATGGCTGTTTTGATGTTTTTGGCATCCTCCATTGGCTGGGCTCTCTGCTCCTCCAGTGAAGCCCCCCATCCCTGCCCGGGGTGACACAAATAGATCCTTCCCCAGAAGGGGCACGTAGTTCCACACGGGCACAATCAATACAGCCCAGTTGTCGCTGGAGCCGCGGCGGTATTAAAAGCGCCCCGTGAGCCCCTCTCTCGCCACGCCGGCGTTTTAGGGAAATAAAGGCATCGATCGGCCCCCGGGCCCTCCGGCAGAGCATTAACCTGGCCCCCGCAAATTAGAACGTGCTCATCTGGACACATCTGCCTGCAATGTTCCCAAAAAGCCGTTCCTGGGGTGAGGGGAGCGGGACTGAGAGGGGCAGGGGGCCGGCGTCCCGCGGCTCGCGATGATGAGTAGAGCCCTACGTGACGCCTCTGTCAGGGCAGGGGAGATGTCTGGAAGCCCAGGACTTCCATTAGAGGCCCAGGATGGGGGTGCAGGGCGATGTGGCTGGGGTTGGTCGGGGGTACTCCATCTCGGAGAAGTGTGGTGCCCTCCCCCCGATGTGTGGGGGAGAGCGGGGGAGACTGACCCTCGTACAGAGCTCCTGGCAAGAAGGGAGGAGTGTGGTTTCACCGCACTGACAACAACACATACTGCACGGATCCGGTCATTGTCTCGGCTGGGCTAGGGTGAATGGCGGCTTTTGATTTGACGGATTAACTCACTCGATGTGACTTTGCAAACAAATCGGTTTTAATTGGGTCGTCTGTCATCAACGTTGGATGTAAAATAAATTAAACAGCATATTTGCGGTACGCTGGCGATTGATCCGAGGGCTGGAGCTCTCTATGCTGAGCCTGCAATCACAATAACAGCGACGCTGTTTAACTAAGAGATCAAGCCGTGGACTCAAACCCCGGGAGCAGGCAGTGGCCACAGTCGGGGAGGAAGAAACACAAATAGACATATATGCAAAGACACAGATTTGTTCTTAGCATTGCTAAGTTCATGAGGGAACGACTAAATGAATCCTGCAGCTATTTGTTTACTATGTTATCCCTCTGCCTGTGATTGTATCTGTTGCAAGATATAGAGAGAGAAGCATGAAGGACAGTGATTGACGTTAAAATAACTGATCAAAAGTCAGCCCTGACATTAGTCGTCTCTTAAACAGTACATCAGTCGACTTCCTCACCTCCACATCTCTCCCTCGGCAGCAGCACCTCATACCACAATACACTCAGACACCAGAGATACTTTGTCCTGACGCGTTTCAACACAGAGAGACGCACGCGGCGTCTCGTCTTCTGGAAACTTTCCCTCCTGTTCCGGGCGGCGCAGCGCTCAGTGGGCAGCGGGGGAACTTCTCTGGCCCAGTTCTCCGTGTCCTTGAGAGCTGTGCCTCCGGGCCGGGTGCTGCTGGGGTCCCGTCGCGCTCCACGCCGGCTCCTCGCTCTAGCCCCCCCCCCCCCCCCCCCCCCCCCGCTGTCCTCCGCCACCACCACCCCTACCTCCTCCCCCCCCGCTTCCCCCTCGCCCCCCCCAGCGCGGCTCTGGAGAGACGCCAAGCTCTGAGGGGGTTTGTCTGTGGAGGTGGAAGTGGGGGGGTTGGAGGAGGGAGGAGGGAGGGAGGGGAAAGTGGTGGTGGGGGTGTGCTACCAAAACTCCCAACTCCCTCCTTCCCCTCGCTCTCACCTAGCCAGCCAGCCATCCAGGTCCCAGGATGACTGTGGACTAGATATAAATCACTTGACTGGAAGGGCCAAGCAAACCCCCGGCATGGTGGTGGTGTTGTATAGGATGTGGTCACGGGTAAAAAGCTGCCTGATTGTTGTTCTGCATGACTGCAGGATCCTGTTTGTGTTGCGTGTGTTTTTTTTCACCTCGCGTTCTGTTTGTTCTTTAAAAGGGGGTGGTCATGGGGTCAAACCCCTTTTTATGTTTGGAACAGGGAGGATGATGCTGGAGAACTATGGGGTGAGCCAGGGAGTTAGGTGAGCGTGGCCGTAGTCTCTTGAAACGTTAGGATTTTCCACTTTAATCCAGACATCAAATTAGCAAACATTTATACACACGCAGCACGCATACAGTTGTAGCTTTACGTGTTTGACAAATCCCCACATAATTTATTCACTACATGCATTAGTACATATATAGATTTATTTAACATAAGTGTGTGTGTGTGTGTGTGTGTGTGTGTGTGTGTGTGTGTGTGTGTGTGTGTGTGTGTGTGTGTGTGTGTGTGTGTGTGTGTGTGCCTGCACACACAAGTGTGTATGCGGTTGCTTAATATAATTAATATGGATATTGGCCAAGAGCAAAGATAAAGATCCATTTTCTAATATTTTGTCCTTGGATTGTGCAGTCTGGGAATTCACTCCCCCTTTCCGCTCTCTCTCTGTTCCTGGCTGCAGCGTTGGGGAATAGTTGGGATGAGAGGCTATTCCCTAAATAGCCCATGGCAAGAGGTATCCTGATTAGCATGCAGCCTGCACTCTGGCAGCCATCCTCGCGGCCACCAGCGCTATCACTTACGTGCTGTTTGTATTTGTAGTTGATAGTGTGTGCTGTTATAATTGGAATGAGCTCGGGAACCTCTTTCCCTGCTTTTGATCCGCTGCCAGCCACTCGGAGTGCTACCGGGCCACAGCTCTCACCTCGGCGCTCCCAGAGGATTATGGGAAACTGCAACGCTTATGTTCTAAAAAGCGCCTGACAGCGCCTCACTCAAGGTCGTACAATATAATGGTTAAGTGTGAGAAGGATGGAGTCGGAAAGAATGAGAAAAAAAAAAAAAAAAACGTGGAGGAAAAAAGTTGAACGGATATTTGATCTAACGCCGGGGACGGAGCTGGGGTGGAAACTGGGAAAATAGAATTTGAGACGCAATGAAAGTGGAAGAGGAGGGTGGTGGGGGGGGGGGCTGTGTGATTGTTTTGGGGG
Organism: Gadus morhua; assembly: GCF_902167405.1. Taxonomy (NCBI): domain Eukaryota; kingdom Metazoa; phylum Chordata; class Actinopteri; order Gadiformes; family Gadidae; genus Gadus; species Gadus morhua. Next base: position 7,769,343 of record NC_044055.1, on the reverse strand, counting down.
TAGTTTCAGTAATGCACAAGGATATGTTGCATTACCACCCTCAGAAGACCGTATAGCACGGATCTCCATTCTCATGAAACATAAGACTACCTTAATGATATGCAATGGCACCCAGCGCGGTCATAACGGAGGCATTCTATTGCATTACTACTATTGACGATGCCACTGACACGGGGCTTAAGACACGCACAAAAAAACCCTTACTGTTTGTATATTGGCAAATAAACGTCACAACCACACTCTCCCCCCGACGCCGTGATATCCGTCAAAACATCACGTAAGGAAGCAAAGAGGGTCAAGTGTGAAGAGTTGAATCCTTTAATGCTATAAAGTAGAGCCTGTGGTTCAGTTACTGTTCACAGGCCGAGGAGTCTGCTGCCAGTGAGCTTTATGCCCGTTCAGCACATTAATCTGTTAGCCAGGGGTCAGCTCAGGAGACCTATCTGGGTTTGATGTTCCCTCGCTGTCAGACGCCCATGAAAAAGCATCCCCTAAACTCTAAGAAGTTCAATATTTAATCAGACGCCGGTGTTACATTTGCGATTTGATGAGGTGGGGGAACTCCAACTCCTAGAGACTCTGATTTCTCTTTAAATATTTTGCAGAAAAACACAGAACAAGAGGAGAGGACACAACTTTAGCAGGATTGGGATGTGGGTGTGTTTCAGTTAAACAGCATCGCATTCCTCCTTACTGGGTAACGGGTAAGAGTAATTACAGATTAGAATAAATAGATTTGTAATACATTTTATTTCAGCAGTAATAGTAGGCCGAGTAGTAGAGCTAGCCATTTTTAATATTTTACTATTGTTATGCTTATAGTTTTAACATAGTTATTCTAGTTGGGTTAGAAGTATCTTGTCCTTGTTGATATTATTAGCATTAGTATCGTTGTTGTTGTTGTTCTATACCTATTAACAACCCATATTACCACTGGTGCCTTACACCCACCCACCATGGCCAGCCAAACCCTCTGGAGTGGGAGCCCAGATGAGTGCACGGAAGCAGGGGACTACCCCCGGTTAAGTACAAACACCTGCACAAATATTGGCAATTAGGACATAATTAGCTCCTAATGTATTTCTAATCCGAAGC
>NC_044055.1:7695748-7765748 GCF_902167405.1 Gadus morhua | reverse complement strand
GTTTGTGGGTGCCGTGTGTGTGTCTCTGTGGTCTGTGTGTGTGTGTGCGTGTATGTCCCTGTCTCTGTGTCTCTGTGTGTGTGTGTGCGTGTGTGTGTGTCGCGTGCCGTGCACCGTGCTGCGCGTGAGTGCATACATGTTTGTATGTGCAAACATGATGGATGCCTCGTCTCCTGAACCTGAAGCATGAGTGTGTGGATATGTGTTCACATATACAGTATTTGTGTGCGTGTGCATGAATGCATGTGTGAGTGTGTGTTTTTTGCATGCATGTATGTGTGTTGTGTGTATATTTATCTGTTTGTGTTTATGTATGTGTGTGTGTGTGTGTGTATGCGTAAAAAAGAACGAGATTGCATATGTGCTTGTGCATTCGTGTGTGTGCACGTATACATGCACAATGCATTTTAGACCCGACTCCAGCCACCACACCATCCCCTATCTGGCGTTGACATCACTGTCGCCCCACCCCTCCCCCCTCTGAAGAGGCCCCTTCAGATAGAGAGCTCAGATGTCATGTAATTAAGATGAAAAGATGAGGAAATCCATTTGCACTTGCATGGGTTATTAATGTGGACTAATGATGCTCAGATCAACTGTATGATGTCTGCCAGTTATGGGGTTAATCTCCTCATTCTCGTGGAAACCATGAAGATAAATATCAGGACACAAATGGGCTCCGACCGTCCTCAGAGGCTGTGTCCTCACTTTGCAAAGAAAAGTTTTGAAGGACCACAAAAAAATTGATGCGAGGAAGAGGGCATTTATTGTGATGAAAATATGGATGATGCATACGGCAAAGACGCAAAGAAACTAACAATGACTCGTATGAATCGTATCAATGACACCCCCATCGAAAGGATTTTGCTTATTTGGGTCTTTGTTGTCTATAAAATTTAAAATGAACGATGAGGCTATATTTAAAAAAACAAACACATTCCAATAGCTATATATTTTTGGTTTCGACAGGTCCTCCATCTCATCTTGCCAAATCCACCGCCGTTACCTGATAACAGCCCCAGAACAACACAACAAACAAAATCCCCAACAAAAAGCCTGCAGATGCAAACCTTGTGTTCACCTTTGATCTTCTCACAGCCCGCTTGGGTGTATCCCTCCCACCTCCTCCCCCCCTCCTCCCACCTCCTCGCCACACATAGACCCTCTAAATGCCACTGCGGCTGACGACTTCATCGGGAGATTTCTGATCATTACAATATCATTAGTCGGCAGACATGGCTGCACCTCGTTAATGCACCCAAACAGTCGTAGGAAGAGGGGAGATAATGTTGTGTGGTGGTGGTGGTGGTGGTGGTGGTGGTGGTTATGGTGGTGGGGCTTGTTTAATGAGGGGAGGCATTTGCATACCGGCCTCCTCCCCCACTCGCATTCCCACCACACCCTCATTTATAAAAATAAATCACATTAGAACATCTCCAGCTAATAAAGTCGACTCCGGCCCACGTCCCACATTCCCTGGGACGGCCAAGTCTCAGTGCAGGAAATACACAACGCAGTCTCCCAGGACCTCAGCGAAAACCTATTACCGCCTATTCTCCAACGGCCTGGAAGCATTCTTCATATTAATGTCGGGGTGTATGAATACGATATGCCAGTTGTTGTGCTTATGGTGAATAACAAATCTGCTGTTATTCCTTTGGAACGGGCGCTAGTTTAAGGTAATGCTGACGGGAACTCATCATTTAACAAAGTAGTAAAAGAAAAGTGGAATTAGGGAAGATATGTATGGGCTTTGTTGTGGGGTGGTATACCTTTTTCGAATTTGTTGCTTTTTTATGAAAAGTTGGGCTTTTGACACTTCTAGATGTCTGCTAAAAAGGCTTATATTGCCTTTGAAAAATGGAAATGCAAGTCTAACTCTAATAAAACATATCTCATAATGAAATGTACCCAATACTACATGTTTGTGTCCAGGAGCTTTCCCCGCAGACATACTTTCTGATTGTTCTATCTTGCTGGTCAACAATACAGAGAGGAGAGAGAGAGAGAGGTCACAAGCTCTGCCTCCCCCTTAGCCCCCGCCTCCCCCTTAGCCCCCCGCCTCCCCCTTAGCCCCCCGCGCCTCCCCATCCGCTTGTGTCTGTGTGTCCGTCCTCAGGGTGCGCACACTGCTACTCCCAGGTCAAAGCCCCTCTCTAAATAAACAGTGTGCTTCCTGATGCCTAGCCGTGTGCACGGGCCCGTGCACCGCTGATATCTACCCACCACGGACCACCAGTGGCCCCCGCTCCGCGCCCACTTCGTACTTGCACTCCGACTTCGACTTCATCCTTCCTTCATGCTCAAATTGACACTTTGGTGCAGAGGCAGGCAGACAGGGTGCCTCTCCGCCTCCCCGCGCCTCCAGAGATGTGGCCCAGCTGTCAGGCGTCTAATCCAGTCCAACCTCCCCCTGAGCCAGGCAGGAGGCTCCAGGCTGCTCCATCTCTCCTCGTCCTCCATATCCTCTCCGCCGTGAGGCAAACAAGTCAGCCCCAGCAAAACACTGCACACAGCGGGCCCAAAAGAGGGAGCACTTTGCCGGTCCAATCATCACTCTCCCGTCCTGCATACTGTTAATCAAACCGCAGACACGTTGAACAGCGGGCCTGTTGAAGCCACGCGATCCTCCAGCGCTCGGTGTGAAAAGTGGATGTGAGGGGGGGGGGGGGGGGGGGGGGGGCTGGGGGGCTGGGAGCGGGACAGGCACCACTCATGTTTAGGAATGGGTTTGGTAAAACGAGAAGTAGGTACGGGCCGGCCTGTTGAAACGTTGACCGCATGGCGGGCTTGTTGTTTCGTGCGACGCTGATCTCGCATTCAGATGCTAAATAGGAAAAAAATAAATACAAGAAAATAAGAGCAGTTTAATCACCTCTCGCTCGCCTTTAAACACCGGCGTCTCCCGCGTGGACCCAACTGCGTGACACCGTGTCATTGTTTAGCGCTGTTACCATGGAAAAGGGACCAGCACACACCGACGCACAAAAATATCACACTGGTGCGAAAACATAATCTTTTGTTGATGCGAGTTCACATTAAGTAAAATTCAGAATTAGGAAGAGCATTAGCCAAGTAGAAACAACCACAACCACACAAAGTGAAAGCGTCTGTGACACATTTCAGCAGCGTCGCAGCATGGGCTGTGTAGTGGCACGGTCCCCAGGATGCATGTGTGTGTGTGTGTGTGTGTGTGTGTGTGTGTGTGTTTAGAGTGTGTCTGTATGTTTTTACGGCGGCTCCCGGTGGCATTCCCCAATATCAGTATTCCTGTAGATGCGTTTGATGTGTTTGAAGCCAAGTAGCATACCTTGGAACATGACAGTAAACATGGCAGCGGTTCTCCCTTCCCTGGATCAGTGATGCGCGTCAACCCTCAGATGTGTGTGACGGGTGTACAAAACCAAACCCACTGGGGCACGTCGTCTCCTGGGACTCCTCCTCCTCCTCCTCCTCCTCCTCCTCCTCTGTTCCACCTCTTCCTCCTCCACCTCTCCTTCCTCTCCTCTCTTCACAACACCGTGCTGGCTGGCTGACTGGCTGGCAGGCTGCATGTTACTCAATGCAAAGCTGCACTCCGAGACTCTTCAGAACAAAACAAAGAAAAGAAGACCAACTCAAGGAAGAAAGACAGAGAGAAAGAGGGAGAGAGGGAGGGAGAGACAGAGAGGGGGAGGTAGTGGGGGCATGTCGGGACATAGACATAGTGACAAGTTGAGGAACTCACTTAACCCTTCGCCTGGCCCATTGACATCGAATGCCATTTTCTGTACGCCATACCTTAATGTTTTCCCTGTGTTTCATCCTGAATGAAAAAAAGAAAAATCACTAGTGTATGTTTCCTCCTCGGATGCCTCCCAGGGGAAATTAAGAGGCACACAGTTGATCCCCAGAGGATTCCTCCAAGAAGGAGAATAAAGCAGGCGGCATGAAAGAGAAGTGTAGGTGTGAGAGAGTTATTGGCCTGGCAAAGGGATTGCCAAGCACATCAAAATAGAAACGGCTGTTGAACAAGACAGCAGAAACCTGCAGCATTTACACCTTCCACTGTGAGTGCCATGCTGGCATACACATCTACATAGAGTGACACACACAAACATGCACACGCACGTACATGCACACACTCACGCACTCACAAACAAACACACAGGTACATTCACACATGCACGCACACAGACAGAAACACACACACACACACACACACAAATATACACCCAGGTACACACAGACATCCAAAAACACAATTAGACACACACACAAACAATCAGATACACAGATGCATCTTGTCATTCTGGTGTCATGGCGTGAAGTGACATGTACTACATATTTACATCACATCTGAACTTTGAATTTTATTATTCGGGGGGGTTTGTGGGTACACGGTTTTAGTGTTTGCACAAACAATGCCTTGATGTCGTCGAAGCCTTGATGTATTACTTTGAGGCCATGGAGGACAGGCGCCGGTTCATGCATACATTTTACTAACCAACCAACGGACTCAACCGCCTGACCTCATCGATTTAAAGACATCGTCATGACAGATCACCATAGAAACACGGACCGAACTGCAGAACGCATCTCAGTTCACGTACCCGTGACCTTATTCCTATTTGGGAGCACTATTTACATAAAACCAAGAGAACAACAAGCACTAAAAAACACACAGCCAAGTATGTAGGAATTTCGGACTGGGAAAAGGGTATGTCCTGATGGTTTGTTTTCACTTTCAAATATGTGCTCACTTTTCCTAGGGGGTCTTATCCCTATGACCCTAGAAAGAAAATGAAGCAATGGAGAGGGAAAGAAAAGAAGAAAACAGAGAGAAAGAAAGCATGGGAGAGGGGAGGACTCGGTAGCCGGAGGAGGAGTGGTAGTTCAGCGGGGTCGGGATGACAGCGAAGAACAGATGAGACGCGGCTGCTGAGGAGTCTTTTTGTAGGTGGGATGCTCTGGTGGTGCTCGGTGGTGCTGGTGGTGGTGGGAGGCAGCAAGGGGGAGGCGAGGGGAGGTGATGGGGGGGGGAATGGGTGGGTGTGGGGGGGGGGGGGTGGAGTGGAGGATATCTAGGCCAGTGTCCAGACTCAGAGCACCAAAGGCCCTGTGTCCCTGGGTGCCCCGTGTCAACCCTCTGACAGGAGAGATGGGACTCTCACACTGTGTTTTTTTTCTTCTCTCCCACCACCAGACGCACGCCGTCTCTCCTCTGAAGCACACCCCACCTCCTCCACCTCCTCCTCCTCCCTCTCCCCCACCTCCCCCTTCTCCCCCTCCTCCTCCTGAGCGGCGCTCAACAGTCAGAGTTTGAGCAGAGAAATGCACTCGTTACTATAAGGAGGGCACGTGGCAGGGGACCTGTGGCTTTGAGTGCCGTGCTCCTCCACACTCTCTGAAGGGCTGCGATCTCTTCTGTAAGTGCCACGCATTGCTGGAGTTGACGTGCGGTAAATAAAATTATCGAGAGCGGGAGAGGGAGAGAGAGAGAGAGAGAGAGAGAGAGAGAAAAAAAAGAAGATGTTTAACCACACGCCAGCGTCTGAGCCGAACGACGGTGAACGACGTGGCGTTCAAACCAAGGATTGAGTGGCGTTTATTAATAAGTGACCTTATTGTGCCTGCCACCCCCACCCCCCTCCCCACCCCCCGTATCAGGGAATAGAATAGAGTGCACCTCGGTCGTCCCTTTTTTTTTCTGAATCGTATCAGGCGGGTAACAGTGGCTGTCGCCGCCCGCCGGGCCGCGTCCGTGCGGATAGAGCGTTGCTTTTGTTGTCATGGTTAATCAGGTGGTCCGTTACCTTGGCAATTAAAGCCTCGTTAGAGTTATAAAACCTTGAGACTGAAATCGTTGTTGTTTTCTCTTCTTTTTTTTTCTTTTGCCTACCCCCCCCCCGCCCCCCGTCCCCGGCGAGTCAAACTACAGAGCAGATCCGTAAACCAAACAGCCTTCCGCTGGGAACACTTCTTCTCTGCGGATGGATGTGTAATTATCTCTGCTTGTTTGGGAGGGATGTGGGGGCAAGGGGAGAGAGAGGAAAGCGTCTCCCTGGTGTTTGTTTTAAAATCTCCTAAGTGTTTATTGGGATTCATTAAGGCGGGGATTAGTGCGGCGAGGTGGGTTGGAGATAGGTGTCATCGCGTATTGATGCTCCTTCCAGATTTCATGACAACTGCGTGTGGAGGATCTTTAAAAAACAAGCCGACCACTCAGGGAAGAAGGCTTTTGGGACGTGGTTTGTTGGAAGACATCAATACTTTTTTGGACAAATGCAGATTTGAATTATTTGTGTTATTTTTTGCCTTTAATGAGATGGATGGTCCAAGCCTTTGTATAATATCCTTTGAATATGTTTAATCACCCCTTATTAATTTATCTTAAGCATTCCCTGCTAAGGTGTAATCCATTCATCATTAATTCCCAAAGATGTGAAACCACTATTTTGATGCATGTTGTGCGAAACTGGGTCATCCTTATTCCCGATTGAACGTTCCTTTTGGCGAAAAAAAAAAAGGGGAAAGTTACGTATTTGGGCAATATGGCGCGATGATTTATCATGATTAAATGATCTCCCACAGATGTTACTTCACACATGGCACAGCCAGTGTGACACAACAGCTGTATGGAATCCTGATGCACTAATTCTCTTAAACACGACACGTGTTCCCTCATCGCTCAATCTACCAGCACCAGCCCACAATGCCCCCCCTCCTCCCCTCCTGGCCCCTCCCTCTCCGCCCTGACCCTTATTTTGCTCGAGCGCGTGCGGCTAGTTTCTCCGCAGCTTGAGGAGCGTCTCAGGCTCCGTACGCTGGTCTCCTTGCGTCTCCCTTTGTCTGTTTCTCCTTGCCTCGCAGACACCCTTCCCTAAATGGACTTGGCACCCGTCCCACTCTCGGTTGAAGGCCTGTGTGTGTGTGTGTGTGTGTGTGTGTGTGTGTGTGTGTGTGTGTGTGTGTGTGTGTGTGTGTGTGTGTGTGTGTGTGTGCGCGTGTGCGCGCACATATGTAGGTGGTGCTCAGGGAAGGTGAGGCCTACTCTGGGACACACTAATCAGCTCCAAACCAAGCTAGCTGGCTGGACAGGTGAGCAGTACCATTCACTACCCAACCCCCTCCCCCCCCCCCCCCCCCCCCCCCCACCCCACCCCACACCCCCAACCCGACCCCCCTCACTCACTACCGTCCACCAGCCCACCCCAGGCTGCACCTCGGTGTGGGGGTCAACTCAACCCCCAATTCATTCTCCGTACCCCTACAGTCCCGCCTCCCTCCCAGCGGTCCCCATCTCTTGGCTTCTGTCCCGACTCCCCCTCCCCCCCCCCCCTCTCCTGGGGGTTGCTGGTCGGGGAGGGTGGGGTGGGGGCGTCGGGGAGGGTGGGCTTCGAGGGAGGGTGGTGGCTGGGTGGTTGGGGTGGGGGGGGGAGGGGGCGGTGAGCAGCTGCTCCATCGGGGGGATTCTCTCCGAGCACGCCTTCTGCCAGCCCCGTGTGTGCTAACCTTTTCCTTTAATTAACACCGTCCCGACTCCCCACCCTGGCGGCCGCCGCGGTCCGGAGAGAGGTTTCCCAGGGCTTATGCCTACTGTCAGGCGAGGGGAGGGGGAGAGCAGGGGGGGGGAGTGGAGGTGGGGGAGAGGGGGAGTCGGGGATGCATCATGGGGGAGTAAGGAAGTAGTGGGAGGAGGTACAGCGAGCTATGGTGTTGGTTGGTAGCGTCGGGAGATGAGGGAGGGAGGGGCTAAGGGGGGGGGGGGAGGCTGCCTGATGAAGAGGAGCAGGAGGTGGGGGTGGAGTGAATAATGTGCACATGGCCTGGGGAGTTTGGGGTGCTTTTGTAATCCTTCAGAGCACCGCTGAGCCACATGCCTTCACACAGAACACCGGCCATTTTAACTACATTGTGGTGGTGTGTGTGTGTGTGTGTGTGTGTGTGTGTGTGTGTGTGTGTGTGTGTGTGTGTGTGTGTGTGTGTGTGTGTGTGTGTGTGTGTGTGTGTATGTGTGTGTGTGTTGAGCCAGGGTTGCATTGGAAAATGCTGATAAAGTTTTTTCATCAACCCCCCCCCCCCAACATCATTAATAACAAACAGAACAGGAACTAAAGTTCATAATGCGATTAGACTGGGTTCCTCACACTGGTCATGGAGAGGAGGCCTATAAACCCACCTCTAGACACGATGTCTTCACCATCGCCGGCAGTGATGCCATGGGCGTAGGCAGACATATGTAACACGCAGAGAGAGAGACAAAGAGACAAAGTTCCGCCCTCGAAACTTACTTGAGTGATTATCTAAAGAGACTGTTGTAATCAAACACTGTGGTGCCTCGGCTCACCTGCAGGTCAGACCCTCTTTAGATACTGTTGTCTGGTTGTGCATATCGCGGAACAGCAGACATGGTATGATGAACCACATCCAGCAGCAGGCCGCTAATAGGCAGATTAATTTAAATAGAGCAACCGCTAAACGAGAGGGCCTCCAAGGCTAAGGAACAACAATGTGTCTCCCTCGCGTGTGTTTGAACCCTTTCTTTGGGGTGTTTTTTTTTCGGGGGGTCTATTTTCCTGTATCCAAGCAGGTGGAAACATATCCCGTGTTCACCCCCTTTTAACCAAAAAGATTTTCGATGTCCTTCTTGGCTCACGGTCACACCCCGCGGGGTCGGCCCTATCTTGGCGTGGTCGGTTACCAGTCACCGTTTACTCACGGTGGGCCGCGGAGGTCAAAGCCATCGCCAAGGGCATGATAACCCCTGAAAGATTTTCATCACACCAAGACACAATTCCGGGGCGGGCGTAATGCGTTGCATCGCTGCCAACAGAAGAACTTTATGATAATTATTGTCATTACAGCACAGACGTGAAGATTGGCCTGGGGAAATACAGTGGTGGAACAACATGGCCGTGAATTGCCGAGAGGATGGCAATGACTCAAGCGAGAGAGGGGGAGCGCGTTAATGTTTTATATTTTTATGGCGTCTTATTGAAGCATGGATGCTCCTTCGCTCCTTTGACATGTCTATGTGGAACCCCTCGGGCTCCTCACCGGACCCCCCCCCTGCGCCTCACTAATGGCGTCCTACAGGTGAGGCCCGGGACGCCGCTGTAAGCGGAGGGACGGAACGCCACCGCCGCCGGTATAACGGGGGTCCCCCGTAGCCCGGGGTCACATGATGGAGTAAGTAAGGGGAATGCTGCCAGGACCCTCCTCCCGGTTGAAGACCAAGAGCAAGGGCACTGTCTCCCCAGCCCCATAGATCAGCCAGCCCTGAATGTCAACCCGCACAGCAACCGCTCCATGCCAGGAGTCCCCACCACCCCCCCCCCCCCCACACCACGCGCTCCCTCTCTGGCCGGTGATCTGCTGTCTGGTGACACCGCTGCGCTAATGACCCGGTTTGGGACTTGCTCCATGGGGCTCCTTGGCTTGGGAAGATGGAAGTTGTGGATATCCAACTGGAAGGTCACCACCGGGTGTTGACGCGGGCCTGCCGCGGCTCTCCCCCCGCACGCTCTGCTCCGCTTTGTGACGTCTTCCTGTCGAGAGGCTGTAGGGAAAGGAAGGTTGAACCTGTCGAACGAAAGCCGCCGGCTCGAAGAACGGAGCGAAGCTATTTCCAATCGCCGAGTAGGAACGTCGATGGACCGGATCTCGGTTTGCGGATGCAAATAGACGTTTTGGTTCAATGTGCTTTGTCCAGCGTCTTTTGCACATGCAAATATAACTGTTTGATATTACGATCAAATAAGCATGTCTGGCTCGAATGTTTAATTGTGGGAAGACACAGACTTGTTCCATTTCGGCTAATTGTTGGCAAAGTTATCGTATCTATTTTAATTTGTCTAAAAGTACGCCTTGCTGCTCGGCGAGAGCACTGTGTTCAGTCACTCCCGATCTCAATCTTATTTTATTATTCTCTTGTTTTTCCCTGAGCCCGCCTCGGGAGTTTGCTTTGTTGAAGCGTAGTTGAAGGTCCCCGTGGGCGGGGGAAGGGGGGGGATCCTACTGCTGATGGGGGCACTGCCTCGACCTCACTCATGCTTGGAGTGGGTGGCACCCGACCGGGGAGACAGACACACAAACACACACATCAACGGGTACCCGTACACGTACCAGCACATGCACACATGCACGCCAACAGACACACATACACACCAGGAAGACGCTGATGATGCTGGTGGTGGTCTCTCGGAGGACGGAGCCCTATTCTCAGGGTCATGCATTCCAGCAATTTCTGTAATTATAAGCGAGAAAAAAAACGGAGAAACAACACCAAACTTCTGCCTCTCTCAAAATGAACGCACTCGGCTCCTCAAGGGAAACGTTCACATCTCTGAGTTTTAGTAGCGCGATGGGTTTTAATGAGCCAAGTCCAGAGTATGTATGGGTGTGTGCACATGTGTGTGTGTGTGTGTGTGTGTGTGCATCTGTTTGCATTCATGTCTGTGCAGCTGACCTCATCAACAGATGTAATTGACCGGCTGTTCTTATAAACCGCTAGTTGTTCGGCAAGATTCTAAATAGCCTACAGTGATCACGTCTGCACCAGACACCTCCTTAGAACAAACCAAAACTTTCACACTCTCCAGCAAGATAAAGTATGAGACAGAGGGAGAGAGCTAGAGAGAGAGAGAGGGGGAGAGAGAGTGAGGGGGTGAGAGAGAATAACAATACTTGTTATTTTGGACGATGCATTTTTTTTTGAGGAAAAAACAGACGTAGGGTGAGAGGGTGATGGGGTCGGGGGGGAAGGCAGAGTGGCGGTGGAGGTGGTGGTTTGTGGGGGAAAGGCCAGAGAACCCCCCCCTCCCCCCAGGGATGACAGAGTCTGCTGGGGAGCTGGTCCTCCTAGGAGGAGCCAGAGTGGCATCTCAGATTCTCTGGCACGCACGCTCACCGTGGCGTCCGTGTGCCTTAACTGCAAGCAACGGGGGGAGGGCGAGGCGGCACACAACTGCTCAGTTTCACAACACATTCCTTCATATGAAGCCGAGGTGTGTCAAAGAGGAAAATAACTGGATGAATAACTATCTGTCTCACTCCTTATGAGGCTGGGATCCCACCAAGATGATGTGTTTTACTTTTTTTTCCCTCTTGAATTCATATTTTTGAACTGATGACTACGTAGCAATGCAACTGTTGAGCGCTGACTCAATCTGTTCCTGTGTTCATTAGGGAAACTTGACCACTGAAAACCTGTGGATGAGGTTACTACTGTGTGTAGACCTTGAATGATGGTGGAAGTGGATTAAGAAGGGGGAAAATAGCTCAAGTTTAAGAGATACCACTGCCTGTACCACCAATATCAGAACGTATGAGCTTAAGGTTTTTTGATGTGAGAATTGCATTTCGATAACAAGCGAGCTCCTCATCGAGTGACAGACACACCTTTTGTTGACTTTGCCTTGCTCCCATTTGTTCCAGGAAATTGAGATTAAAAATATATGTTTTATTTTCCTTCCCTCCCTCACATTCATGTGGCTCTTCCTTGGGGATGAGCAGTGTCAGAGTGGTGGAGCATCATGAGCCACATTCTTCAGAAGAGGTTTCCTCCCGTTGAAGAGCACCTACACAGAGGCAAACACACACACACACACACACACACACACACACACACACACACACACACACACACACACACGGAATGACAACAACAACAACCTTGGAGTCTATAGTGTAACTCGAAGAGCAAACTGTGCAAGCGCTGAGCCAAGTAAAGCCTTTTTCCCACTCACTTTGTCACTGATGAAAGTAGCAAGCAGTCCTGGTGGACCGGGGAGCACTGTTTGTTTGTGTTTGAGAGACAGAGGGGGAGAGAGGTAGAGAGAGAGGAAGAGCGAGAGGTAGAGAGAGAGAGAGAGAGAGAGAGGGGGGAAGAGCAGGAGAGAGACGGGGGTAGAGAGAGAGAGAGAGAGTTGCTGCGAGTGGCAGTCGGGGGTGGTAGGGGAGGAGAGGGAGGGGCAGGATGGTGGTGTATAGGCAAGGTGGTAACTAAAACTTTGGGGGATCCGTTTGACAAGAGTGTCGAGACGGGGCTGGGGGGGCTTTTTCGGGGGGGTTCTGTGGGGATTGGACGGGGGGTGGGGGGCGGGCTTGGGTATGGAGGGAGGGGTGTTGGGGGGGGGGGGGGGGTGGTGCTGTTCACATTGAAGTTTAAGGCAAGCCGAGACCTCCCCCCACCCCCCCCTGACAGACTCAGAGCACATACTAAATAGATGTTTTGCTATTGGTTGTGTTCACTGGGTTAACTGTAGTTTGTGAGCGTTTTGACGCGTTCAAAGAGCTCCGTGTCGGCTCCGTGTCATTCATTCTCCTACTTATCTTCTGAAAGCCTGGCTGACAAGATGTGGGAGGGGATGGCGGTTGATAGGCAAGCGGCGAAGCTCCCATTACCGAAAAGACAGGGAGAGTCTCGACAACGTATTTAGGTTTCAATTGCCCACTTTGGTTCTGCGTGTCTGCGGGCGACTTAAGTATCAAGGAACCGAAAACGGAAACAAAAATATGAAGACGGCTTAATAACAGTGGTAGTAAGAAGGTTTGTTTGTCGGTTAAGAACATTGTCACATATTTACATCATAATATTCAAAAATGAAGGTCCAATTTGAAATATTAACATAAGGGGCATTTGAAACAATGCGTAATAGCATATGCACAGCAAAATACCCTATTAATAACTATTTTAATAGTAATTAGTAGAGTTGTAAAGTTACAGAGGGCATTAAATCACAAGGCCACGGCTCTGGAGTACAGCGGTGAAACATTATCTCTATTTTTACTCAGAGTAAAAATACAAATAATAAGGCAACAGGAAAAAAAATATTCGGGGATGAGATTCTTTGGGGCATTTTGAATCATAGTCCTAAGTCCTAAGTTTGTTGATGATCCACTGCCACAACGGCGCATATATTACGCCTATACAACATGCATTTATCTTAATATTTCCTCTCCATAAGACTCTTGCACATCACCGTCATGAATCAAGTGGAGAGGGAAATGCGTGGTGTGTAAAGGCTGTGATTTTGAGATGAGGCCCCTGGCAGAGGCTATACACCTCCAGGCTGCGGTAAAAGCGCAGAGTGAGAAGCCCACCGCGTGAGTCCTCTCTGGATCTCATTTTCACATAGCAGGGGCATGGAGCCTGGACACTCACACACACCGCTGTGGGTACATTATGAGACACTGTGGTGAACATTTTGACATGGGGAAAAGAGGAGAGACCGAATGATGGATGGAAAGAGAGAAAGGATAGCAAAGAAAGAATGAAATACAGAGGGAGAAAGAAAGTGAAAGAAAAAAAGAAAGAATAGCTTAAAAGATAGAAAATGTGCTTGGTGTTCAAAATAAAAAATATAATTTAATCATAATACCCCAAAAATACAAATATATATACAACCCATGGCAAATGGTGAGTTTAAAGCCAATAGCCCTACGGTTCTCGCTAATAAATAAGTAAACTACATGATTTTTTTAAATATATTTATAAAATCATTTTTTACTTATATAATTTTTAAGAATTTCCTTCAAATTGTTTAAATAAAACTACATTTATCAAGCAATAAACAACCTCAACATGAAACCATATTTACTATCCTATGCAGAAATGATATGCACCTCGCGAATAATCTTTAAAGAGCGTTCGCGTGCCATTACATGACAGATGTACTGTATGTCAACAGCCACAAAATGTCTTTCTGCTTAACCATTTCTACCAGAAGGGGGACCAGTCCGTCTGCCGTAGACGGCGAGTGGCCGACCGCGAGCCGAGACAGAGGAGAAGCGAGGGTGAACGAGCCGACTTTGGGTTTAGAGTTCGACTCCCGATCCGCAGACTAGCAGATCCAGAAATCCGCATCTTGCCGTGATCCCTAGGATTTTAATCATGCCTCTCTGTCTGTGTGTGAGTGCAGGCAGGCTGACAATGATTTCCTCAGTGATTACGTACAGAGCGAGTCCCTGCGGGGTAGGGGCCCCCTCTGGAGCCATCCTGATGGCTTTGGGGGCCTTGCTTCCATTTTCCATTATTATGTGGACTACCGGAGCGACAGCGCAGTCCAAGACCTTGCAGGTTTGTGATGAGGAGGGAGCTTCCATCTTCTCTCTGCTTCTTCATCCTCTTTTAAAGCAATTTAGACGTTGACTTAGATCAGATGCCGAACCTATTATATGATTAGCTTACCAGGCTGAGAAAAGGAAGAGTGTATAATAGTTTTGGGTCTGTTAGGTGGATATGCAGTGAAAAGTGTATTTTTTTCTTTTTTGGTTTTGTTGCATTTTTGCCCTACTCTCAAAGGACGCGTTGTTTGCTGATGTCTTTCTCACGCGATTGCATTTGAGATCAAAGACGAAAAGCAAATATTCCGCTTTTATCATAAACGAACATCATGCCCACACGCGACTCTGCTCCACCGGAGAATGGAAGCGCATGACGGAATTACTAAATTCTTCCACTTTTCCTGATAACCGCTTCAACTAAATAGAGAACTCCAACACGATTGGGACCTAATTGGATTTAATCCTAAACCATCTACATTCTCCCCAACACTAAACACCCTAAACTCGCGTCTACATCCATCGTAGGGGGCTACGGCAAAGAGCGACATCTTTTTGTAATGATAAATAGGAACGCGCGATTCTGCTCCGGGAGATTTAAAGAGAGTACGTCTTACGATATTCCGATCCCAGTGCACACGCATTACACGAGAAACTGAGCTTGAACTTCAGCGTTTTCTAATAGGATGTCGCGCCGCAAGCAAGCTAAACCAAGATCACTGAAAGGTAAGTGATGATAGCCTAATGCTGGCTAGCTCTGACATAAAAAAAGATACAATTTTTTTTGGTGGTTGTGGGTGTAAACAACAGATATGACAATCCTACACCCGGCGTGGCGAGTGAACTCAGCTGGCTCGATGGTGTCTTACCTCTTACCTCCTTAACAATGTCACAACCGGGAGCGTTTGCTAGCATGTCATCGGTGGTGGACACACAGTGCTGCTCACCCCTGCGAGTGCGTGTGTGTACAACCGGGGAAGTCTGTAACGCACCACTGTAACAATCACCGCAGAGCACGGCTATGGATCATGTGCAGAGCAACAGTGTAAATCCAGGGTGATATAGAGCTAGCTGGCTGGTTTTAGGGGGAGAGAGAGGAGGGAAACATCGGGGATCTGTTATTAACGACGGACGCCGAAGTTGGGAACTTGATCCGTCTGATGGAATGGTTTGTAGTGTCACGTGTCATGTGACTTTCGTCTGGTGGTGAAACTAAAGGAGGTGGATTCCGAGGAAACATTGTATATGTTGTGGGGAAGAGGTGCGCGTGCGTGTGTGTGTGTTTGTTTGAGGGGACGAGGGTCGGGATGAGAGGGATCTAGGTGGAGGAAGACGTGTATCAGAGGGAAAAATGTTTATGTGGGCTAACGCGGTGTCTTTCATGCGCGCGTGCGTGTTTGTGGCGCTCGCGTGTGTTGATAACGTCGGCGCGAGCGAGCGACATGTGGTGTAATGTCACTCCGGTTTGGTAAATAGTTGTCTCGCGACCTGTGCTTTTAAGATAAAATATACAATAAAAGACAATACATTTAGCCAGAGGCAGCCGTCTATATCACGGTAAGCATGGCTCTCCTCCGGTTTGTGTTTCTCCAGACGTGTAGTCTACCTTCAGTGATGTGACAGAAGAGTTTTCAAAATGTAGGCTATCCGTATTATGGCTTCGGACAAAATACTTTTGGTGGTACCCCATGGCTGTGTCTATGTGTGTGGGCCATTATTGGAGACGGCAAAGACCGAGACCCAGTCACTAAAAGAGAGGAAAACACACCATACTTTTTTCTCCCCTCTAGCGTTTTGGTAGGGTGGGGGTGGGGGGTGCTGGGCTTTGGAGGCTGAGCTCCAGTTCATCTGGCAGGCATTGTATTTTGCTCAGCAAATAATTGTCCACAATTTCACATTCCCAGCTTGTGGTCTGTGGACCCCTTTCTCTTTCCCCTTTCATTCTCGGAAGTCTTCATCTCAACGAAAGATTACATGGTCTGCGGTAGTACATTCATGCAGCCACCATTTTAAATCAATACCCAGGAGAGAGAGGGGGTGGGGGGGGAATGCGAGTGCACGAACGTCTCACAATTGTCATATTCTTGTATTCTATACTTGCTGTATTCTATAAAGCCCTTTCTTTTCAGGAAACGGCTCTATAAATAGATTTCTTACTTGTCAGAGCAGATTGATATTGGCCGTTTTTTTTCTGGTTGCTGGGATATTTTCTATGCTCAAAAGATGCATAACTTATATATAATTCTCCTCTTGCCAGCATGCGCCACAAGTGTGTTTATACATGCTGGTGTGGGTATTGCCTTTTTCTTATTGTTTTTTACTTTGTGAGTGTGATCCCATTTTGCTGTGTGAGGATTGAAACATAGTTTAGAATTGAGTGTGCCTGTTTGCGTGCCTGTGTGTGCGTGTGTGTGGAAACATGCATGCATATTAAGCTGGAGTGATTGCTTTATTTGTGTTGTTATTATTACTGTAATGGCAAAGACGGCACACAAACTAGCCTGCTACTTTTATGTCTTCATGTAGCGTGTACAAGCAGTGCAGATCACATAGATATGTCATGGATATTGTTTTGGATGAGTCCCAGGGAAAAGGCCAGGCAGATGTTTTCCATTGTCCTTTGTCTGTGTCTTTTCCTTTAGGGACAGAGCCTCATAGTTATACAGATGTCGAAAATAACTTTCCATCGTCTAAGAAATTTCTCTACAAAAATTGTTGATTATGAAAACAATGGGATTGTGTGTTTTGAAAAGGCGTTTTTAAATCGACTTTTTCAGTGCAGTATTGTGTACACTTCGTGTGTATTTGTGTGTGCGGCAAACATACGTTACATGTGTGTTCACCAAACACCCATGTATGTGTGCGTGTGTGAATGTATGTGTTTGGATGTGTCTGTGTGTGTGTGTGTTTGTACGTGTACATGCGTGGCTACCCACATCTGTGTTTTCCCATGTGTGTTTTGACAACACTTAGGCTATCATTTCCACGAGTGTCTGTTGAGTGGAGATGTGTAGGGTTTCCTCTGCTGACCTCCTAACGGCAGGCCCTTGATGCAGGCTCGTGTTCTGATTGGAGACAGTGGTCAGCAGTGTGGAGCGGGGTCATCCTCGCTCAGAAAGACACACTTTAGCTTGTGTGTGTGCGCGTGTGGGTGTCTGTGTGTTTTGTTGAATATGTTTTTTTTATATGTCGTGAGGATGTGGCAGTTCCTGGACAAGTAAATAAAGTATGATCAGAATAAAAAAAGACGAAAAAAATTAGTCTGCTGACAGTTTGGCAGGCAGTTCCCAGCCCCCCCCCCCCCCCCCCCCCCCCCCCCCCCCCCACCCCACACACACACATTTCTTAGCCCTTCTTCAGTTCCTTCGTTGGTATCTGCTGCTTGCGTGTGTCAGAGGTTATGTTGGTCTTTTTTTCTGTCCCATTGAGGAAAAGGGCAATGTTACAAGTCCCGTTTCAATTAAGTCTGCGAGAAGGATCCGGCTACGTTATTGCTTTGGGGAATAAATGGCGCAGGACGCGACCATACATCATTCGCTTATATGCAAACACTTCACCCCTAGCCACTGACATTTACTCAATCTCAACGCCTTCCACAGCTCTCAACTGTGGGCACATTGTAATTTTGTTTTGATGTGCAGGAGAAGTTTCAGGTCAGCACATTGCCTCAGACGGTTTGCTGTGTGTGTGTGTGTGTGTGTGTGTGTGTGTGTGTGTGTGTGTGTGTGTGTGTGTGTGTGTGTGTGTGTGTGTGTGTGTGTGTGTGTGTGTGTGTGTGTGTGTGTGTGTGTGTGTGTGTGCAGCCATAAGGCGATGGAATCACACTCCAAAAAGACTAGTGTGTGTGATGACTGCCACGTTGACTCTCCTGCAAGCACTTCTTGACTAGTGTGAGAGCGGATTATTAATTTTACATGGAGAACAAATATCTCTCTCTCTCTCTCTCTCTCTCTCTCTCTCTCTCTCTCTCTCTCTCTCTCTCTCTTTAGTCTGGTTCTAATGTGTTTATTGGCTAAGAAGGAGGACTGTCGTCTGCATACATAAATATATTTTCTGCGCCATTTCCCCCAAGTATGGGTGGATGTCATGAAATCAGCTTTGTGTCATGTACACTTTAAATATTTGATTTTCATTCAGAGCTGGGTTTCATCGCCACACGATTGAAATTACTTGGCGTTCGATGAAAGGAAAGTTTTGTTTTGAATTTAGGTCGCAAACACTACTAATGTAAGTAGTATGTGTATCCATGAAAAATACATTTTCCAATTTTCTTATTTTTAGTCAAAATAGTTAAGCTGCACGAATACAGTTGTGGAGTTAATTAAATAGGGCCTGTTTGATAAACTTTGTTGAAAGAAAATATGTCAACACTTTTGTCACTGCTTTTCATGTTTTGTTATTTTTGCACCTGATTTAGAATTCCTCATTACTTTTTTGATGATTTCTCACTCTATTGAATTCTGAAGCACCTCCTAGGATAAGATAAAAATTGGGCCAGGTTAATTTACAAAATAATTCACAGTAAAATAACATTTAATACCATACATGATTAACGACTCATTAAATTAAACGTGGCAATTTAAATATTTAAATATGTTTTTTCCCCTTCCTCTAGTTAAAACTCTATTAGCCCCTGTGTTAGTTAGTGTTCGTCTTAAAGGAGCTGAGCTTTCTGTTTCAAGGCCCCGCTAACAATTAATGATCTGTGGCATAACACCCATTAACACTTTTCTAATGTGACACAAAAATATGGTTAGTATTATCATTAAGAAAATTATGATGGAGCCGTAGCAAAAAAAGAAAAAAAAGAATCCCATTAGCATGGCTGTCAGTGCGGGTGACATGCAGCGGCGTGTGTTGGGCTGGGTGTCGCGGGAGCTGGCCGATTTCTCCTCTTATTTCATGGCATGTGTCTCTCCCCTTGTCACGGATTGTCTGCCACATGGAGACACACTTCTGATTCGCTGGCAGTGATTGATTTTTCCCGCCACCGCCGCACAATAAAATTATATCTGTCGCTTAAGTGTTATTTGTGTGGCGGCCATGTTTTGCCAGCCTGCATTGTGCTTAATTTCACCTTAATACTTAGATTATGGCAGCGCTAGTGTGTGTGTGTGTGTGTGTGTGTGTGTGTGTGTGTGTGTGTGTGTGTGTGTGTGTGTGTGTGTGTGTGTGTGTGTGTGTGTGTGTGTGTGTGTGTGTGTGTGTGTGTGTGTGTGGTGTGTCATGGAGTTATATTTCCAAGCCATTGCTACATATGTACGTTAAAGGGCTATATATGCGGGGTCAGAAAATATTATGAAACACAATTAACATCCTCCTCCATTACAAATTATTTATGACACTAATAACCAGTTCAAACACTGCTCATTAAGAAAGTTATTCATGTGCAGTGTGTGTCCTTCCCCCCCTCCCTCCACAGGCTTAATTGAGGAGGGTTGACCTGCTGACCTGAGCTAAATTGAGTTGTAGTCCCCGTGGCGAGCATCTCCTTGCTGGTCAGTCAGGGCAGATTACACAGCCATTGTGCTCGCTGCCATAGAGTCCAAACCGGCAGCAGATGACTCACGTACATCAGGAGCAAGAAACACCTCATTCTCAATGTTTCTTTCTTACTTTTCCTTTCTTACTGTTTCTTTCTTTCTTACTCTCTTTCTTTCTATTTCGTTCTTTCTATTTCTTTCTTTCTTTCGCTTTTTTCTTTGGTTTATTTTTACTTGTATTTGTTGCTTTCTTTCGGAATCAGTGTGCCACAAAGGCAGCTTTATCTTTATTTATGTGACTTTATCGTAGAGTAATTCATGTATTCTTGATGTTTTTAATATTATCATTATTATTTCTACACTAACTAGTCCTTACATGGGGATTGACAATAAACGTATTTTGTGTGTGTGTGTGTGTGTGTGTGTGTGTGTGTGTGTGTGTGTGTGTGTGTGTGTGTGTGTGTGTGTGTGTGTGTGTGTGTGTGTGTGTGTGTGTGTGTGTGTGTGTGTGTGTGCGCATGTGTGGATAGCATGTTAATTAATGGCCTTTAACGCTGTGACACTTGTTGTGGGATTACATTATTCCTGCTCCATTTTTGAGAATCAAAGGAGCAACGCTGATTTGGTCCCATGTGTGTTTTTGCATTGTATCAACAAAAGCTAGCTGCATGATTACAGTGTGTCACTGGCAGAGTGATACACTGTACCCTGTCAAAAATTAATTAACTGATAGATGTGACGTGTAAACAGCGCAACACTGTTTAAATGAGATGTATGCAACTTGGCTTTTAATCATTATGAGGTGATTATGGATTTACAGTATTTTAATTGAATTCGTCTGCTATTTGTATGCAAATGCATCATGCTAAAGTGGAACTTCTATTAGTGGTATAAAAATAAACGAGAGCATATTCATCATGCTGCCACCATGTCACATTGATTTAAAGATTTAAATAAAATATTTAGCATTATTATTAGTAATTACAATTAGACACTTTAACAGCAATCTCAGTGGTGACCGTTCATGTTGAAGTTCTGATGGCATTGTTAAATATAAACGATATGCCTGAACTCCCTTATCTTACCATAGGGATGTAATCAAAAACCAAAAAAGTCCTCCTCCACCCCACCACCAATGTGGGAAAGAGCCATAAGAGATGTAATAGGACTCCCCTGTCCTTCTCCCATTTAATAGTCGCTGGAGTAAAGGCGCTCAACAGCACCAGAGCCACTCATTAAACTCTCGGGGCATCAGTCACCGAGACCCCCCTCTCTGCGGGGTCTGCCGTTGACTGTACACAGCTCTCCTCCCTGTAGGCCATGTAGGATACAGACCTCCACTGCATCTACTCTAACCAGCAGGATCTCGCCTAACTTTTTAATAGATGGAGCAAATGAACGGTCAGAGGTCTAAATGACCGTCGACGCGGCGTATGTAAACAAAGACATGTTGTCGTCGCAGTGGAAGAGGGAGGAATCGTCGGCTATGGTAGAAGTTTATTATTTCAGCCGAATATTAAAGGAGAGGTGGGGGGTGTGGGGGGGAGTTATTTGATGTGCGTCTAGATGTGCGGCTTGTGCTTCGGTCCTGGCAAAGTGGAGTCCTGTCAGGGAAACGCAGTCGTCGTTCCTTTTTTCTTCTGTCAATTCGTTTATTTTTTGATACAAAGAGCGAGAGAGAGAGAGAGAGAGAGAGAGAGAGAGGAGGTGGGTTTGGGGGTGGTGGTGGTGGTGAGAGGGGGCTGACATCCTGCCTGACACTGACTTGCTCGCCCCCTTGAGGGAAAGGCTTCTGCCGCCATAGGATCCAGTCTTAATTATGCAAAGTACAGGATATTTTGCACAGTTTCAAAAGTGCGCCGATTTCGGCTTTGGCAGCCGCTGCAACGCTCCCCTGCCGGGAGGTCCTGTCTAACCCACCCCCCTACCATCCCCCGACCCCCCCCCCCCCCCTTGTCCCCCTCCCACTCCTCCGCCACCTCCGCCTCTCTCCCCGCGTCTTTGCCCGGGAAATTGAAAGGCTAGATAGAGAAAAGGCATAATGGTGAATGTGTTTCAGCTGCAGGGGTGGAACGCCGAGGCGTAAGAGGTCCTCGGTGGGATTCACATTTTGCATCGAAACAGGTGGGGGACTCTATTGTTCTCTTCCCGCTGTTAAAATCCATTTACTTACTTGTACTTGACATGCCACTAGGAACTCTCGCCGATAAAAAAAAAAGAAAGGGCCAAAAAGAATCCGAAAAAGCCTCCAGTGTAAAAAGGTTCCTACCTTGTGTTTAGTTTTTTTTAATTTTTTTTTTGAGCTGAAAGTCAAGTCCGTTGCCACTAGAAGGTGTGCCTGTGGTTTTAGCCAATGCATGCATAGGTCCAGGTAGGCCTACTGATCATGCCTTCGCTTATGTGTACAAACCGTCAAGTAAGAGCTGGCCAAAGCATTATAGCGGTGCAACTACTTCATATAGCGTACAAATATGTTATTTTCTATTATTATTGCGGAGCCTGTGTGGGCATTTATGTGTTTTTTTTGTATGTAGGGTGAGCTCAATGTATGGGTGACCTTTTTGGGGTTTGAATTTTACTTGCTACGGTAGAAATGAAATGTCATAAAAGACATTGCGTCGTTTCCAAGCCCAATGCGATATATTTAACCTGGTTGGCCGGTTACCTTTGTTGTCAAGCCACAAACATATGACAGACATCATAGTGTATTCCCCAAAACCACAGGTTGAGCAGTGTCCAAAGAACTCCCAGTTTCCATACAAAGAAAATCTCAATCGTAAATTATGAAAAAAGTCAAGGATGAACTAAATCAACTAAATGTGCTCGACTTGTTTTATTTTCCACTGTTAACTGTTTTCTCTCTCTCTCTCTCTCTCTCTCTCTCTCTCTCTCTCTCTCTCTCTCTCTCTCTCTCTCTCTCTCTCTCTCTCTCTCTCTCTCTCTCTCTCTCTCTCTCTCTCTCTCTCTCTCTCTCTCTCTCTCTCTCTCTCTCTCTCCTTGGCAGTAGAAGACAATGTGACAGAAGACCAGCACAGTCCCGGGCAGACTGCCATTCCGAGCGGTAATTCTCCATTTCATATTTCATCATTTTGGGCTAAAAAGTAGAGTGTGTTTGTGTGTAAATGGGTGGTTGTGTGTGTGTGGCAATGGGTGTTTTTTGTTTGTGTGTATGTGGTAAAGGGTGGTTGTGTGTGTTTGTATTTCTGTGTTTATGCATTCGTAGTGCCTGCATGTGTCGGGGATAACGGCGTTCCTAGAGTAAAATAAAGTGTGCATGGTTCCTATGCTACCTTTCTCTGAGGTTTTGCTAACTTACAGTATTTTACCAAGTAAGTGTTATTTCAGAGCGCACATGTCTAGGAGTTGAGGAGTACATCCATTTTATTTTGCCTTGCAGTTTGTGTGCGGTTCAGTGTGTGTGTGTATGTGTCAGTTTGTGCACACACAGTTGTGTTTGCGCACACACCTGCTTTTGCACCTGTGTCTGCACAAGCATGCTGCTCTGCATATTTTTGCTTTTGCATGTGCGTGATCTTTCTTTTTTTTTTTCGTTCTTCTTGTCCTCATGATTTTGTGCACGCGCCTGAGTGTGTGAGTGTGTGTGTGTGTGTGTGTGTCTTTCTCACTCCTCTGTCGGTATGATGTAGAGTAGTGCTAGCCAGATGAATGTGTCCTGTCTGCTGGCGTGCCATTCACCGCCAGCCCTCCAGGAACTGAGCAGTAATTCAGGTCAGGCTAGCAGAAAGCCCCCTATGAATGAGGCCTGCTCCTGATGCACCACACTGTATATTTTCATTTCATTTGTCTCTGGTAAAGGTTAAGTCTCAGGCGTGGTTATTTTAAACCCGATATGGATGGCTTTGCCCGGCAGACTGGGGACCCTGAGTACTCCTTCCCTGCCACATTAGTCCCTCCATTTACCCACAACTCCAAAGATGGCATTAAAAAAAAAAAAGTCTTTCCTATGCAAAAGGCCCAAGCTGTGTGACCACAATAAATTTCCTCGATTCCACAACCCTCCGCATTTTTATCTCCCCCCGTCCCCTTAATCCGCCAACACTCCCAAGCCGAGGTCAGCCATTGGACGAGTCGGCTTAAAAAAAACTAAACAGGTTTCTCGCAGTGTAACGCTTAAATGTCTGGATTGTTTGGTCGCTGCGGCATGGTCCGTCCACGCTCACCGGGCGTGCTGTCTCTCGATTCAAATTTGTGGGTGATTTCTTCTGGGTTCTCCGTCCTGCTGTGTATTCACTTTATTCCTAACGGCTGTTCAGAAGCTGTCCTCTGTGGCCCCGTCAGGCGGTATCGAATGGGTATCAGTGGGGGGGGGGGGTGATGGTGGTGGTGGTGGAGGTGGGGGTTGGTGGAGATGTGGGAGGCGCCCCCCTCTCTCACCCCGCGCGACATGAGGCGATGGCGACCTCTCCCCGCCATCAGGAGCCAAAGCGGGGCTAATGAGTGTGCCTGATTGCGACGACCCCCTCAGACACACGCTCCTCGCCTCGCCCCCCACCCCCCCAGCCCCCCCCGTCACGGCGTCCTCCAGAGCGAGGCGGAGGAGGCGGGTGGGGGCGGGCGGGCGGGCGGGCGGGCGGTGGTCGCCACATGATCGATGTCTGCCTGTGGAGAAATCAAGAGGGCGCACAAATTAATTTCTCACTTTCCTCATTTGACTTTGTCTGACTGATTTATTTTTTAACCCCCCTCCCAGGACGCCGTGTGGAGCGCGGTCGATACGCAGAGAGTCGATTCCTTGTACTTCATTTTTTTTTTTTGGTAACTAAACTTTAGGATGCCTGACACCGGGGGCGATTACGGTCACGCTCGCCGTAAGACGGGTCCTCCTCCTCCTCCTCCGTCCGCCGTCGTGTGGGAGGCTGTTCCCGTCGCGGTCGGCGACGTCGCCGGACTGCTTTTCACGTCGCGCGGCGGTGGCGGCAGACCAAACTAAAGGAAAAACACGGGGGCTTTTGTACTGTCAAACATACGAAAAGTCACGGCGCACTTGGCACCTTGATGGACGCGCGTTACAATAGCCATTCGCCTCCTGACAGGAGCCGTGTGGGCAAACGCTCGGCCCTCATAGTCGAGGCCGTGGGTCCGGTTCTTCGTCTTTGTGCGTTTGTTCCCCCACCCCCCCCTTCAGGTTTGATCAGTGGCCAACGTGAATGGGGGAAGGCTTAACAAAAGAGGCCTCAGAAAGACGGACATTATTATACTCTGAGAGGTGGAGAGCCAGGAACAGTGTGAGACATGAGATTTAATGAGGCTGTGCGAGTGTTGAGCAGGCTTCAGATCTGCAGCTTGGCTTCACCACTGTGCTGCCTGAGTGTAGTCACAGCCGCACGCAACTTACTGTTGCTAGCTCTATTTGCTCTATATGTATGCCAGTATAGACGAGAAGAAAGGGAAATTACAAAAAATATATATAGTATACATACATGCTTATTATCTATTTTATATAATATTTAACTCACACACACACGCGCACACGCACACGCACACACACACACACACACACACACAGGGTGGTGCAGAGCGGTGCGACCGCGCTGGCTGGGGCTGGGGCCCGAGGAAGCCCACAGATCGATGGTCTGCAGGGCTCGCTACAGCAGGACTCTTTCAGTCCACCACTTCACAAAATCATATTCTCCATTATTCATTTACTTTGTTGTTGTCCCGCGCTAATGGCGTGGCGAGGCGCTCTGTTCAATATTATCGTTCTCTCTGTGAGAGAGATGGACAGAGAGAGAGGGACATAGAGAGAGGGAGATGGAGAATGGCACAGGGGGGGGGCAGGGCAGAGATGCATCGAGAGAGTGAGAGACAGCGGTAATATTTTGGCACATTGATATTCTGTACCCTATTCTCCTTTTTGGTGCTTTGACTTTCTTTGAATCCTTGATCACTCATTTTGTTTTGTTAGATTGGAATGGAAAGCGCTGCCCCGTGTGAGTTTATCTCTCGTTTAATAAAACTATCATCCTGATCATGTTTTTCCCATATTAAAGAATTCAAAGAAAATATTGCGTAACAAGCCGGCACATAGCAGCCATCCTGTCAGCCAGCTCTTCCCATGCAAGCTCTTCCAGACAAGACGTTCTGCCCACAAACCCTCCCCACATATCCCGAAATAATCTCGGATTGAAGAATCAATGTATTGATTAAAAAAGATGGAGCCAGAAACGGCAGCACAAACCGTCTCGGCTGCAGCCTTGACGAGCACTGGGCCATGTGCACTTGAGGTTATCGCGCCGTTGACAACCTGGCCCAGTGTCACGCCCGTCACGACGCTGGTTCTTTAATGACAGGGGATCAGTGGATGTGACCAGCCATAAGTGGGGATCCCCGACCCCCCTGCTACACAGGAGGACGAGGAAGGGGAAGGAGGAAGATGAAGAGGAGCAACGAGGAGAATAATAAGGAAGGAGAAGGATGTTAAGCAGGCGGGTGAATAATGAAGAAGGAGGAGGAGTAGAGGGAGAAGGAGGAAAGAGGATGAGGAAGAGAAGGAAGGAGAAGGGTGGAGGAGGAAGGTAGAAAAGGGAAGGGGAGGAGGAGGAGGAGAAGGAAGGGTGAGGAGGAGAAGGAGAAGGAAGGGTGAGGAGGAGGAGGCTGCACATTGTGGCACCCGTGGCGTTACAACACATCGTGTGACCTATATATACGGGTGGGTGGGGGGGGGGGCTGCGGGGATATACGGGGTGGGTGCTTTGGCAAAAGTTTTAGATTTTTAAATAATGAGGTGCTGGCATTCGTGTGAAGGTTATTCAATCTTAATGTCCTCCTATTCCTGACAGCCGCCCTCGCTCTGATAACGGAGCACGCGCACCTTTGATCAGGCCTCGCCGACATGTGTCGACAGAAGCTGCTCGCTGGTTAGGATAAATTCTTAATTTGAACTTGGGGGGGCTATGGTGGGTGGGTGGGTGGTGGTGGTGGTGGTGGGGGGTTGCCTGCCAGGAAGAGAGGCAGGGGTGGGGGTTGTGGTGGTGACGGAGGATCATCACAGGATCAGGGTCTCCGGGAGAACGATGTGTTCTGGGGGGCTGAGGTAGTAATGATGCCTTTCGACACGGAGGTCTTTCATTGACGCCAAGAGAGGTGTGTGTCTGAAGCCCTGATGGAGGAAGACACGTCTACAGGCGAGTGAGGGAGACGGAAGCAAAGCCCCTCTATGGCTTCAAAACGAGCCCTCCCCAACCCTCTCCATTTTGGATTGGATTTGAAGGAATTGAGATGCATCCTCAACCCCCCCCCCCCCCCCCCCCCCCTTCCTCCATAACCCCCCCCCCCCACTTCCAGCATTAACTTAGAAAAAAAGGCATCATATTTTTCCCTCCTTAGCTTTCCTACTTGGAAACAACATTATATTTCTCTGTATGACGTCCCAAATGATTTTCATCTCGGGGGGGGAGGGGGGTTTAGAGGATGATGTATTTTTTTTCGTTTATTTAAAGCCTTGAATCAGACCCTTCATAAAGGCTCTTTCAGCGTGTCCATCCCTGCCCTTCATCCTCCCCCCCCCCCCCCCCCCCCCCGCACGCACACGCACGCACGCACACACGGTCAGTGTCCCCAGCTGTCTCAGTGGGGGGCCGCAAAGGCAGCTGGAGGTGGTAGGGGGTCCACAGTCAGACTGCTCTGCTGGTGTTCAAACCCCCCCCCCACACCTCCCTCCCAGTGGGGGAGGCTATAGGGAGCACCAGAGGAGAACATCAATTAAAACGGTATAAATATTTAAGAGACTCAAAATAAATAAATAAGAATATATCTATGTATATTCGATAATATAGGTGCTAGTGGAACCGCGAGACCTGCGCTGACTCGGGAGATGAAAGTTGTGCTGTGATAAATGTCACCCGATAGCGTCGCAGACAAGAGTCGGCATGATGGATGGAGTCAGACCTGGAAAGATATTGCATGCCTCGCAACGCGTCAATCTCCGGACATATTGTTTTACCATATTTACGCGTGCTAAAAAAAAAACACATCGAAAGATTGCGAAACTTTCGACTTTCTTTTATTTATTCCGCCGCATGAATATCTTACATTTACTAATCATGTGACGCGGGAAAGATCCCCTCAACGTAAACCCCTAGATTAAAAACTGAAGAACGCATATCGGAGTATATGGACCGCTGATCAATATCATTACCCCGGTGGGTTCCTCTTTCCTATATCGTAATTACCAGACCTATTAAAAGAACTAACAAGGTTGTCGGGGCATGTCAGAAAAAGGAAAAAAAAATATGGTTACATGTCATGTACACCTCCAACCTCCAAAGCCCCCCCTGCCGCCCCTCCACTCACGACCACCATATTTTGAATGCGATCGCGAGCCAGTGTGAGCACGGCGGTATCGATCTTCTGTCCGGTCAGAGGAGACCGCTAGGATGTTCAGATCTGATGGATTACTGTATGAGGCCCAGAGGCGCAGGAACCTCAGTATTGACACGGCTCTTTAATCCCCGGGTCGGACGTGACCTTGCTGTGTCAAGTTTCCCCCACAGATTCCTCCTCCTCCACCTCCACCTCCACCTCCACCCTCACCTCCCCATCTTCATGCTTCCATCAGCCCCCCTCTGGTGCCAGAGAAGGCCACTCTTCTCTCTGACTTCCCCCCTGAGGACATTGACCCAGCATGGATGATGCACTGGATGCTTCTGCTGGGGGGGTGGTGGTGGTGGTGGTGGTGGTGGTGGTGGTGGGGGAGGTGGTTATTTTCTGCTGGTGGTGCGTTCACCAAGAGAATAGATGAGGAGTGGGCTGCTAATCCGCTTGGCGGAAGACTCATATCGACTTATGTTATCTCCGTATTTATTAGTTGTGTTTTATTTTATGGTAATTGCTGAAGAACCTAGTGTCCAAGGATAGCCTCCTGCAACGCCCAACTAAATATGAAAAATGGAACGAGATTTTTCTTAGACATTCGCTCGCTAGGCCATTCAAAGATTTATGTTTTGTTTTATTTCCAATTGTGCTTGATGATAGGGATGGCAACTTGTCTTTTACTTTGTCAAGGCCATTTCAATTGATGATCCATACAGCCTCTGGTCAAAACATAGATCCATGTGTAAAGACGCCGTCTAGCAAACCCATCAGCCGATTATCCCGGGCGCATGCGCCGTGGCAGGGAATACATAATAGCCCTATTTAGGTGGCGTTTGGCCCCAGTCAGAAGCAGCCCAACCCCGCCCCTACACCCAGGGCAAGAGCGGCCTGCATCTGTGAGGCTTGGGTCGGGATTTTCATTTTCTTGAAACACCTTCTGTTCTGTTCTACCGGGTCCCACCGGGGACCTCGGCGCTGATATTTTTAGAGGGCATGTTGTGCGAGTCTCCATCGCCAAGAGAGAAAGGACAATAGAGGGTGTGATGTTACATCAATACTTGGCTCGAGTCGGGGGGGGTGGGGGAAAGGGGGTCGGTGGGAGGGTGGGTGGGGGTGGTCAGGGTGAAGGAAAAAATCCTGGGTGGCCTTGATGAGTTCTGGAACGTTTCTCCGCGAGGAAAACATTTCTTGCGCTCTTTACGAGCACCCCTCTTTTTTCTCTCTCTCGTGCCGAAGGAGGACCTAAAATGGCCGCCCATGTAAACAGTATACATACGGCCAGGCGGCTTGCCAGACTCTACCACACGCGAGCGCAGTTTGACACGAGCGCACACACACACACACACGCGTGTGTGAGTGTGTGTGTGTGTCCTCGGGCGGTATTAACAGTAGGCTCTGCGGGGGTAAAAAGAAAAACAACCCAAAAGAGCGTAGCTTCCTCCGTGTGTTCCCGTCGTGAGTTTCAGCTTCGAGCAGCTCAAGCGAGGCCTCAAAATGGCTGCCAATGCAAAGTGCTGTCTTCTCTGTCCCCTAAAAAGGTTTGAGTGCTAAACCAGTGGGGCATAATTGCTTGATTGTGAGTGTGGCTTTGTAATCAGTCTTATTGTACTGACGTGTGATGGCCGCAGCAGGGAAGAGAGGGGCCTGCAGGCCATCATGCTGCCTAATTACGAGATGCTGATGCAAGACGTACATGCTCTGGTGTCGTTGTATTATATGGCGTTTCTTCTGAATGAACATGTTCAGAGGCCGTTTTAAGTAAAGTGCATATCGGGGCATGTATCAGTCAGTCACCAAGCAGGCTGACGCCTGGTTCAGGGGAAAGTCTACCCCTGGCACAGCTACTTCACAAAGCCAACCGGAGACCAAAGTGCAGATGGATTGAATAATATTGATGTGCGCGACCCACGGCTGCCTGCGAGCAAAGGCTGAATAATTTAAGGAAGTGTGTCGTGAAGAACAGCAATCTCTGCTACTTCTGTACGATGCTTTGTTACAGCCACGGTTCTGGACTTGATCTTGAGTGTGTGTGGCTTTGTTGCTTTTTCGCTTCGTGTTTCTTTCTTTTCTTTTTGATGGACAGCGACTGATGTAATTTAGCACTCGCCAGTGGAATTCCATTTTGTAAACTACGGCTAAAGCCGCAATCCTGGATTTATTAACTCCAAATATTCCCATCAGTCTAGTTTCATATACCGAAGTTTTGTCTGGGTGGAGTGCAGCAAACAACATCTAAAACCATTTCTAATAACGGAGCTTTGTTGTTGTGTGTGTGTGTACGTGCGTGTCTGTGTGGGTGCGTGCGTGTCCGCCACCATGTTTGTTGTCTGAAAGTGTGTATATGTGGTTGCAATCCCCCCCCACCCCAAAAAGAATGTTTTCGGTCATGGCACGAGTGAGTTTAAGAGGCCTCAGACCGAACCTGTATTTATTTAATCCTTTATTACTGCTTTTTTATTATTGCTTTTTTCATATTAAAGAAAGTGATTTTATTGTCACCCAGAGGAAGGTAAAGAGGCGGGTCAGTGGGCCTGAGTGTGTCTGTGTTCCTGTCCCCCCCCCGCAGATCCCCAGTGTGCCACAGAGAGGGCTACCGCCGGCGACGACGATGGCGAGGACGGCGGCCGTGTGAGGAAGAGGAGGCATCTCTCTCCGGAGGAAGGGGAGGAGGGCGAAGAGGAAGACGAGGAGCCCGCGCTGCACAGCTGCGACAGCTGCCGGCAGGTGTTCGAGTCGCTGAGCGATCTCACCGAACACAAGATTAATCAATGCCAGCTGACAGGTAAACAACACTCAGCCACTCACCGGAAAAAAAATGAAAAAACGTCAGGCCCCTCCACTCTGTGCCACGCTGCCGCCGCCGCCGCCGCCGCCGCTGCGGCTGCACCTCACTCCCACTCCGCACTCCTCACTCCTCACTCCCACGCCACTGCTCCTGCAGAGCATACGCCACACTGTGCGTCGGGTGCACACTGCACCACAGGGGAGGCTGGAGGGAGGGAGGGAGGGAGGGAGGGAGGGAGGGAGGGAGGCGGTTGGGTGAGGATGACGGGGGCGGAGAGAGAGAGAGAGAGAGAGAGAGAGAGAGAGAGAGAGAGAGAGAGAGAGAGAGAGAGAGAGAGAGAGAGAGAGAGAGAGAGAGAGAGAGAGAGAGAGAGAGAGAGAGAGAGAGAGAGAGAGAGAGAGAGCGAGCAAGAGGGGAAGGCAAAGCAACATCAGTCACCTAACCGTCTGCCTTGGAAGTCTGTCCGACTACCATCGTATTTAAGTATATATGTAAATGTACACGAATGCCACATGCGGGTATACAATCTAAACGCAGGCATGTTGGATTGTGCCTACACACATGCACACACCTA
Source organism: Gadus morhua (assembly GCF_902167405.1). NCBI lineage: Eukaryota > Metazoa > Chordata > Actinopteri > Gadiformes > Gadidae > Gadus > Gadus morhua. The sequence continues at coordinate 7,734,526 of NC_044055.1, read as the reverse complement.
AACACACTCACACACAACCCAGAGCATAATTCTTATTCAAGGTATAGACTATGTACTGTAGATATGTGTGTGTGTGTGTGTGTGTATATATATATATATATATATATATATATATATATATATATATATATATATATATATATATATATATATATACATTTGTCTCACAAGAAGGGGTGTCCCCATGTTAACCCACTATAAAGGGGGTGCCGTCTCTCCACCTCACCATGATAAAGGAAGAACACATTATGCTCCCCACCAGTCCCACTAGTATACAGAGTGGTACCGAGTGGGAGCGACGGAGAAGGGTGCTATTGACCTCCTGATGGATGAATGGGTCTATAAATACCCTGACAAGGTGGCAGACAGGACTAATGATGTGCACGGAAGGTTTCTGTGTGCATGTGCCGGATGCGCTGTCCTCCTTTTACATGTCCTGATGGACCCATGTTGAGAGGCACACAGGCTGACATGAAGTTACCAATGTTTAGACTCACACACAGAGGCTTCTGCCTGCCTTTCTCTCCGGCATTCTGTCTTTCCGTCTCCCTTTCTCTCTTTCGTGGTTCATTTCTGGATTTCTGGATTTCTTGCTCTCGCTTTCTCTCTCGATTTGTTTTTAATTGTTTATGTCTCTTTTTCTTTTTCATTAATTTTTTCTTTCTCTTGGTTTGTTGGTCTCTTTCTTTCTTTCTCGTACAAACACTCTTACCCTGAAATAAAACATTCTGTTTCTGCTTATTTTCAATCCCAAAAGTTCTCGTCTTAAAGCCTCACATGAATACTCGATGAAATGAACACTAACTTAACAACTTCTCATTCTGACTCTTTGTTTATCCATTCATCCTGCTGTGTTGTATGTCGGGGTATGATCCATTTAGGCTTTTTGGGATAAAGCAGGAAGGAAACTTTTGGTTTACCCTTGAGGTTTCCAATAGTACATTCAAAATTCTCCCAAAACAAAAAGATCTTGGTCTAGTCTTGGGTTTGTTTGGATTCATGCATGGCTCTGTTTCATTTTTTTTACAAACCACAATTGGCAACCCACAAATTACAGGGTAGGAATTGCTCTGAGAATTCTCGTGTTTCCTTAGAAAACCCTCAAACATAATTCACGTGAATCTTACAAAGATTTTCCATAAACTGAAGACTACCACAATGACCAAATAGTTGCAGGGCAACTCAAGATGCATCTTTCCCCTCACTTGTGATTGGTATCAAAATACAATACATCCACAATATAACGCATTATATCCTCTGCATTCCTATTCAAAGGGCTTGTGCACATCCTTCCACAGTTTGTATGTGTACATTGGTAAATTGTACACTGTGTTGTTGGTGCTAATCTAAGTGACCCACCCCCCTCATACACACACTCTATGAAAGGTGTGAAAATCAATGCAATGTTCACTTTGACATTACATATCCAGCAGGAGCACTCCTTCCTTTGAGTTCAGCTAAGTGCAGAGCTCCTAGACACCTTTTAGTTCAATACATGCACCAATGCATCGAGACCTGTATTGATTCCATGACACACTGCTTGGCATACCAATGAATTCATAACACAAAGGGTGCAAACTCCAATACTTGGGTTGTCTTGGAGACAATCGTAACTATTCTAATCAAAACCTATGGATGCCTCCATCGATGCCTGTATTACCTTCAGTCCCCACATGCTGCACCATGTATTCCAGAGAGTAGGTGCTCCACAACATGACCAGGTACAGGTCTACTCTCAAACTTTATTCCATCCTCATAATGATCAATCCTGAAGTATTATTTTTCCCACCTATAATTAAGCCGGGCCTTTAGAAGTGTCAATCTTATGGACAAATAACTCTTAATTGCTCGACATAAAAATGCAAAAAAATGAAAAAGTAGGAAAGAGGGGAAAAAGGCATTTGGCTAAGAGCCCCTGTGGAAACCAAACAAAAGAATCTAATTGCCATTAGGGTATTGTGATTGTGCAGAAACACTCTATTAGTATTCAAACACAGTGGGAGAAAAGAAACTTCTAGATGGCATACAAAGTAGTGTGTGTGTGTGTGTGTGTGTGTGTGTGTGTGTGTGTGTGTGTGTGTGTGTGTGTGTGTGTGTGTGTGTGTGTGTGTGTGTGTGTGTGTGTGTGTGTGTGTGTGTGTGTGTGTGTGTGTGTGTGTGTGGAGCATGTTTTTCTCTGAAATATGGGAGGAGATTTCCTATGTGGCATAATGTCGACATCCATGACCAATTAATCTGCCTTACATCAAGTCTCTACTCACAGATGGATCCTTTATTAAAACCATTTTCTAATCAACCATCGGCACCTGCTAATTTCTGTTTCATATTTTGGTAAACAAATCTTGGTTGACTGGAACCAATCCACGTTTAATCATTTGTTTACAATTCGCCGACCATACTAAGTGCTTTTTCTCCACCAACGATAGTCCCTTAAGTGTACCCGACCAGGGCTCGTAAATGGACATGCATGTGCGTGTGCACAGTCACACGGTAACACAGGCGAGCAGACACATGTGCAAAATGCCAGCTCGGATGTGCGACTCTTTCAGGTCTCATTATGGGTCGCCCTGTTGTCGCACGGTCGCACCTCCGCAGCCGCAACAAAGGGCGAGCTAAACAGACAAGTTTCCAAATACTAAATAGACCCCAGCATTGTGTCGGCCACGCCTGGCAGAGAGAGAGGGAGAGAGATGTTACATGTCACCCAGATCAATGGCGGCCATTGTCTCCCCCTGTCTGGCAGAGGTATAACACCTCTCCGTGCACTTAAGCCGCGACCACTGCAGTGCGCTAAGGGAGTGCACGGGTATGGATTGCCTCGTGTCCCCGATGCGATCGGTGCTATCGATCGCCCTAATGCCGGACTGCAGAGGAAGGCGCGGGCCTGAGGAAAGGCGGCGAGAGGAGGAGAAGGAGGGAGGAGGGAGAGAGCCAGAGAGCCAGAGGGAGAGAGAGTGCTGCAGGAATGTGTCCCCAGGGAGCCCGTCTTGGGCTGGGGCAGGGCTTCAGGAATGCTCCCCAGGAGACCCCAGTGAAGGCTGGGGCAGGGCTGGAAGAATGCTCCTCTGGAGGGTTGAGAGAGTGGAGGCTGGCTGGGGTAGGGCCGCAGGAAAAAATGTCCTCCATTCCCCCCCACCTACCCCAAGAGGTCTCTCTCTCTCTCTCTCCCTCCGCCTCTCCCCTCCTTCTCTCCTCTAAGGCGGACGATGCGGAGTGACTCTGGGGGTGGGTGGAGAGAGTGAGAGACTTCTGGGTGAGCGGGTGCATGCACCACCACCACCACCCCCACCCCCACCCCCTCCCTGCGGCTCCAGGATGGCGGAGGATCAGGTTTCCGTGTGGGGATCATCATCCTGCCGACAGGGCTCTGGGCTGCCCTGGGGAGCAGGCCAGAGTGTCGGCCAGGCAGCCCAGCTCCAAGGGCTGCGCCTTAAAGCGCACAACCGCTTCTCAAATGCTGCTGTACTGTAGTTTATCGTCCGGCCCCGGTCCGGTATCGTTACCCATCCTTGGCAGACTTTGGGGGCTGGGAGGGGGGGGGGGGGGGGTGTACAGTGTCTGTTTTTTGTGTGTTTTGATTCAGGAATATGGGGGAAAAGATGGGAGTGTGTGCACGAGACAACGGGATTGGAAGTCTAGAGGAAGAGAGGGAGGACTAATTCGAGGCACGCCGGCCCCTCAGAAAGATCCAGGCCCCGAGTTCATTTCCTCTTCTCTTTACCGACGGACCCACATAGTAAATAAAAATAACACCTCCGGCTCCCAATTTAATTCAACAGCCCCGTATTTTCTGTGAAGGTTTTCACTGTCAGTCGCCAGCTGTCGATGCATTTGAATAGTCAACACACACACACACACACACACACATACACACACACACACACACACACACACACACACACACACACACACACACACACACACACACACACACACATGGGGGCCGTCAGCCTAGTGGCCAGTCTTTCATTACTTGCCCGAGTCCCTTGAGCAACACCTTTCCTTGTGTCCTTCACTGGTGGGGCTGGGGGGGGGGGGGGGGGGGCAGGCAGCGGGGGGGGGCATGGCTGCCCAGTTCCCAAGCCCCCAAGAGAGCTCCGTGGCCTGCTATTTTAACCCTCTGTGAGATGACCTTTTTAATAAGTGTCTTTCTCTGTTTTCCTGCCGGCCACTGTGCGAGCAAACAGAGCATGTCTTCTGCTTTCCTCAGATAAAGGAATCAATCAGAGAGGGTGTGACCGGAGAAAGAGAGAGAGAGGAAAAGAGAGAGAGAGGAAAAGAGAGAGAGAGGGAGAGAGAGACTGCGACCAGAGAGAGTGAGAGAGAGATAGACAGAGAGAGAGAGAAAAAAAGAGAACTGGCCCATATATGGATTTATATTATGTAGATTTCCTCCACCTTTTCCTTCCCCATAGATGTTGCCAAATGCATTCAGCTCCTATAAAGTGCATTTCAGATTTATGAGAAAAATACAAATGAGATACAAAGGGGTGATGATATGTGAAAAACCAATAAAGTTCCTCCCACAACGCAAGGTGTGATAACACCATGAAAATAGACACATACGCGTGACAAGTTTAGCATGTAAAGCGTTACAATCGAGGCCGCAGATGCTTTGTTTTAAGTGTATTGATGGACACGACGTTTACCCGAATCCACCATCGTGTTCCCTTTAAAGTGCGTAGGGGTTCTGGCTTCAAGTCTCTGGGTCAGCAGCATGGAAAGATCAAGTAATACCCACAACTGTGGACAGGGCCGCTGGCAGCCCGACGACTTCTACTAACGGTTTCCATCAGCCTTCCATTGGTTTAGCCCTGCCTTTTTTCTCTTTTCTTCTCATTATTTTTTTAACCAACTAACTTTGGGTATCGATCCAACAGCTGCTTTGTAGCGGGGCGAGGGGTATGTGCCCTAACCGCTGGAAGAATTGTTCTTCTTTGTATCAAACGGGCCGACATGTGAGGGAAACAACACGGGCAAGACCTGATTAGCTGAACTCTGAGCTGCTTGCTGCTCATCAGAAATGCTTGCCTTGCTTTTTTTCTTCTTCTCTTCTTTTTTTCTCCGTCGTGCAACATCCCCGGTAAAATGAGCAGCACACTGATTACAAGGCTTTGAAAGCAGGAGAGGCGGCCAGGAGAGAATAGCGACTTCTGGCAAGAGAATGCCATTGAAAAGAGACCTCATGCTAGAGTGAGCCCTCCGAACTGAGCTTTGGTTTTCCCTGCTTACTTCCTTCCTCCTTTCTGCGTGCCCTCTATTTTCATACGAGTGTGTGTGTGTGCACGTTTATGTGTGTGCGTGTTTGTGTGTGTGTGTGGGGGTTCAACAATGTGTTTGACTCCCCAAGAAAGAGTGTGAAAGAGAAAGTGAGAAAATGCGTAAGGGAGTTTGTGGAAAAAAAGTGTGTGTGTTAGAGAGACATGGAAGATTGAGGCAGAAGGGTGTGTGTGCGCGCGTGTGTGTGTTTGTGTGTGTGTGTGTGTGTGTGTGTGTGTGTGTGTGTGTGTGTGTGTGTGTGTGTGTGTGTGTGTGTGTGTTAGAGAGACATTGGATGATAGAGGCACAAAGTGTGATCAAGAAAGAGAGAGCGTGTGTGTAAGTGAGGTAGAGAGAGTATGAGAGTAGATGGGTCTGGCTCCTCCTCCGTGCAGCATCCCCCTGTGCTTCCTCTCGGTGCAACTGTGCCAGCGACGTTAACAGGAGTGTCATTAGGAATTCAAAGCGCGTGGCCCCGCGAGGACGCCCTCTTTCTCTCTCCCCTGTGCTTCGCATTGCACACATTATGCACTATATAAAGTATTTATTGGTCTTTGTCAGATGACTGCTGCATTTTCTGCGGGGAGGAAAATAACAATCGAAATAGGAATAGATGAGCTTGGCTCTGTATGTTTTCAAAGCCTGCGCGAAGGCGTTTGGGTTTCGACGATGCGACTTCCTGTCTTCCTCTTCCTGTGTTCCCTTTGTCATTTTCCCACTCATTGGCTGGATCAATCTGTTGGCTACCTTTTCAATTGCTTTGCATTAAGTTGGATACGCAGGGCGTATACCACAAATACCGTACCAATATCGTCGTTTACTGTATGGATCGTGAAGCCAGATGATGTTCTTTATGCAGCCTTTCGATCTGTAGACAAAGAAGGGGGTTGTGTTCTGAAGTAATACTGGGATCTACATGTTCAAAGGAGTGGGCGTCTCTCTGTGAATGCGTAACGGAAACACAGATCTTTATGGTGTCTCGTGTCTTGGCTCGTGACAATAGCCTGCTATCGCGATCATGTCCAAGTCGACGTTTGCTAGACACAACTGAAATACCTTCACAAAGCCTTCCACACTCACAATAAAATCATGCGTAGCATTGAGCATCATCTACATGCTGAGCAGCATCTACAAGCAGCATCTACAAGCATTAAGATGCGTTTCATTACATGCATTCCATGTCCAATGTGGACCGGAGATGGAAATCTGTAACATCTGTAACTCCCATTATGACCAAAGGAGTTACATTTACATTTAGGGCCGTAAGCAGACCCTTCTATCCAAAGCCACTTACAATAAGTACATCTATCAGAAGAATAGGAGGTGCCGACGTAGCTGGGTCAACCTGTTCCAGACAGAGGATAATCCCCTTGATCATCTGTAAGGAGGTAACACACGGTACATGTCAGAGGACTGAAATATCTCGGCAACGCATTGTGTTATCAGCTCCAGTAGCACTCTGCCACATATCATGAGCGCACCAGTACAGAATCAGAGTCCTGGCCCTCGATGCGGTTGTCTCTCCCTTTTTTTTTCTTTCCATCCTTTTTTCTGCTGCTCTCTTTCGTATCGCACCCTCTCTCGCGCTCTCTCCCTGGCCCTGGCTCTTGCCTGCTCTTTGTTCGCTCTCCTTCTCAGCCTTCGAAGTCTCTTTGAGCCGCGCAGGCAGAAGAATAGCGCATTAAATCTTAATAGGACTGCGTCTGGCCGTGTTGAATTGCAGAGCGTGTTAAGCCGCTGCCTTCCTCCCCCTTGGCACGCGCTCGTGGAAGTGGAAAACAATTGAATAAAAGAAGGAGAAAAAAAAACCGCTCTCTCACTTGCTCTCTCTGGCGCTCGCTCGCCTGGGCAGCACACGGTGAGGTGGGCTGCTCTGAAGCCAACTCAGAGCCGTCGCACATTACTTAATGGGGCTGTACCGTGAATAGCATGAATGTCTTTACAATACACGGGCACGCTCGCACACACACACACACACACACCTAGGTAGGTAGGTAGGTAGGTAGGTAGGTAGGTACGCAGGTAGACGGGTAGTTTAGTAACGGGAGTGACACTAGACAGTTACTTTGGAGCGGTTACACATTCCCCTGTCTGTTTTCACGGGGGTGAAACAGCCATTAGTCACTGTATGCCTTGCTATGTATTTATTTAAGCACAAGCTACTCTGGAAAATCAAATGAAATGCAAACACCACAGAGAAAGAGAGACTGAGCCATGAAGAGACAGAGAGACGGGTGCAGACTATATCAAGTTCAGTGAGTTAGGAGAAGAAGAAACAAACACACAGAGGTATATATCGACAGACAGCGAGAGGAGGGGGAATCAGTGGGGTTTTTCTCTGCATAGAAACACCAGGAAACGGTTGAGGAGACAGGGAGAGACAGAGACACAGGTAGAGACACACACACGGCCGCACATCACAGGCAGAACAAGGAGGAGAGCGGAGGGTACACTGATACCAGGGTCGCATTGTCAGCCAGTCAGAGGTGGTAATTAACCGGTGATGAGTGGACTGCCGTTCTGTGTGTGTGTGTGTGTGTGTGTGTGTGTGTGTGTGTGTGTGTGTGTGTGTGTGTGTGTGTGTGTGTGTGTGTGTGTGTGTGTGTGTGTGTGTGTGTGTGTGTGTGTGTGTGTGTGTGTGTGTGTGTGTGTCCAGTAGCGCGCGGCTGCTGGGTGGGGCTGTGTGCGGCTGATAAGGCCAGCGGTGGGCTTATCTTGGGAAAGGACAAGGCACCGGGCCCCTGCAGGCAAATCCACCCACAGCACAACCCCCCCCCCCCCCCCCCCCCCCCCCCCCATTTTATTAACAGCATCATTAATGCCAGACAGGTTACGCATGGCTCCTCCGAAAGGGAGAGAGACAACGGGAGAGAGAGGGAGAGACACAGAGAGACACAGAGAAAGAGAGACCGGGAGAAAGATGAAGTTACCGGGAGAGAGAGAGAGAGAGGGAGAGAGGGAGAGTGTTAGGGTTGGGTGAGGAACAAGTAAAGTCCGGACGCCTATCGCGGACGGTTGTGTCTGGTGTACGTGCACAGGCACGGCCGACCGACGTGTTCTGAAAGCGAGGGCGCTTGTGGAGATGTTTACTAGGTAGACAGCCAACGGAAGGGCACGGAGAGCGGGCTTGGATCCCACCTCTGGGCTTTGCTCGCTCGCGCTCCTCTGGGCCCTACCGGAATTCAAATGATTTTTCTTTTTCTCGCTCAAACATGGTACTGCTCACCGGAATAATGATGAGCCAGTGACAGACAAACACTGCTAAACTACATGAGAGGGGAGTAAAATGGCGAGGCGTTTCTAGTTTTGGTTTCGTAAACGTATAACACGTGTCTTGTCGGGGTCCGGTGTGGTCCTAGTTAGTACTTAATCAAATTATTAATAGATTTTTCTCGCTGGACTATGATACTGCTTGGCAGATTGATGATGAGCGAGGGACGGACAGACGCTATTAAACTACATAGGAGGGGCAAGTGGTCTTCGTCCATGCTTAACCATACAAAAAAAAAACTGGTTTGTGTGAATGCCGTGTCTGTTCACGACAATTTACACATTTTCACCGTCTGCGCACGATCACTTGAATGCTGATCTGACGAGGCTTTTGCAACCTTTGTGCATTCCGCGTCGCGTTTTCATTAGTCTTTTTTTTTTTTCGTCGGTTTGTTTTGTTCCTTTTTTCCGTCCTGACAACATGTTTTGCGCTAATACCGCTTTTCCTTTGATCAGATGGCAACCAAACAGGTGTCTGGCACGCTCGTGGCAAAGGAACGCTCTCTCACTCTCTGGTTTGAATTAAACAATCTTTTGACGAGTGAAACATGAACAAACACTCTGTGTGTAATTAACACTCCATATTAGCATATCAAATGCCAAAGAGCTTTTCGGGGTGGGGGGGGGGGGGGGCTGGGGGGGTCCTGTGTTCCCCTAAGATAATGGCCCCACCAGTCAGCAGGTCCTAAAGGGTCTTAAGATAGACGCACACCGACACCAGTCCCCACGACCAAATCCTCCTAGTTCTTTAAGAAAAGAGAAAAAACCCTGCTTTGGCTTTTGAACCAGGTTTAATGCCCACTAATGAAAAGGTCGCAGTTTTATACTTTTTTTTTGGTCTGTGTGGAAATGTACTGAACATTGATCCCCACAGGGCTGTTTCCTGGGACAGCTTTCTTTTTCTTTTCTGGTGGGCCATACTGGCTCGTAGTGTGGAGAGATCGAGAGGGGAGAGAGAGGAAAGGGAAGGAGGGTGGTGTATGTGTGTATGTGTGTGTGGGATGTGTGCAGGGGGGGGGGGGGGGGTGGAAAGAGTGACCAGCCGGACAGGTTTATATCTCCCTGCAGACCGGCGCTCTGTGGCGTTGGCCCACAGGAAGGAGCGGAGCCAGCTGTGACGGCATCCTGCTGCAGCAGCCACTGTGGCTTTCTCCCTGTGTGGACTCCCCCCCGTCTCCCCCCCCGTCTCCTCTGCCCCTCTCTGGGGTTGTTTTGGTTGGCCAGGGGGTTCGGTGTTCGGGTGGGGGGGCTTTCTTCATTTTACCGTTGAGCCTCTGCACAGTCCCTCTCTCCCCCCCCTACTCTTCAGGATACGGGGGTGGAGTCACCCACCCACAAGGCGCAGGGGGAAGGGTGGAGGCTAGGGGGGGGGTGGGGGGGGTGTTCTCAAATAACGCACGTGAAGTAACACATTTGTTCCTCGGCACTAATTGCCGATTTTGGAAGGGAAGGCCGGGTTCATAAATTTGGTTTTATGGGCGTGATGGGCGTCGTTTGGGATCTCCGAGGCGAGCCCGGGCTGGCCGGTGCTTTGGCAGAGCACGGCGGTGCGCTGTTTGTAACGGTGTGCCGGTAAACCTGGGGCTGTCAGGTAGCGCAGAGCTGTCCTCTTAACAAGGAGCCGGAGCAGCGGCGGGCGGGGGGGGGGGCAGGGGGCCACTGGAGCACAGAATGGAAAAGGTCATCTAATCTATTCCACCTCCAGCACGCCCCGGCTGATCGATCAACCACGAGGAGTGCAATCGATTTGATCAGAGCGCCTCTCCTCCCTTCTGTTCCTCCTCCCGTCCTTCTCCCCCCGTCTTCCTCCTCCTTCTCCTCCCCCTCCTCCTCCTCCTCCTCCTCCTCCTCCTCCTCCTCCTCCTCCTCCTCCTCCCTCCTGAGGTGGACTCCTCGACAAACGGCTGGGATTGGGCGGGAAGCTGCGGCGTGTGCCAGCTTTGTGCGTGTCCCCGCCGTAAACCAAAGCATTAAAACCCCTGATTAAATCGTAACTCGCCACCTGTGATGGCCACACTTTAAATCTGACACAGTTTTTTTCTCACTTCTTTCTCTTTTTTTTCTTTCTTCTTTTTTCGACTTTTTACGAGAGCGCAGAACAAACGTCACCTGTCGTCATCCCCTTCTTCGATTCGTTTGGGTGGCGTCCATTGCACACACCGCAAATGCACACTTCATCCACATCAGATCAACAAAACCCCATTCCCCCACCCCCCGCCAGACTTATGACAGCCAAAAGATATTGGTCCGCAGTAAACAAAGAGGTAATCTTTATGATTAGGAAACGGCGTGTCCATCGGAGCCAAGAACCCAGAAGTCTATCGCACATGGCGAGTTGGGGTTGTGGAATATACCCCACAAATAGAGTCAACAGACAAAAGCATCTTGTGATTGGATTTTAATCCAATTGCATTATTATTCCGGCCTCCCATTGGCCATTCATTACTCTCACATGGTGCTTGTGTGGGCCTGTTATCGGCCAATCAGGGCTCAGGGCTGTATTCCGAAGAGCATGCATTTCGTTTGCATCCCTTAAACCCCTGTGAGCCTTGTCTCTCTCCGGGCCCGCCAACGGAATACCTAATTCCAAAGTAAACTGATTGCTCCCCTCAACAAGATTACACTGTGATGATGTTAGCCAAATGAGACCACGGTTCGGATGCAACCAGGGCAGGGGAGGATGCTTACTAGAAGATGACTGATCAGCATGTTAAGAGAAATGAGGTTGAAAAAGAAAAGCAGCGAAAGAGGAAAAAAAAGAACAGAAAAAAAAAAGCGAGAAATATGGAAAGAGTGTTGGAGAGTGGTGCGCGTGGGGGTAAGCAGAAATGTAATTTGCTTCTCACCTCAGGCGACTGAGCTCCGAGGCCAGTAAATATGCAAACAGGCCAAGCCTGGCCATCAATATGCAGACCCTGGATGATTACTAATATCCACTGCAGAAACAGATTGAAGTCTGTTCAACAGTGGTACGTGAGGCAGCTCCACTTTTTCTCCGTGCCGCCCCGCGTATATTCTCCGGAAGTCCGAATAATTGATATGGTTGACCCTTCATCGAAGAGGGCACTTGCTTACAACCATTGTGTGTGTTTCAATTACGCATTGAAATGGGAAATGTCTTGCATCGGAAACATTTGATCGTTTGATTAGATCAGTCCGACAGCAGTAGGCATCACATCTTATTTTCTTCCCCCACATCCCCAACTTTGCGGCGACTTTGAACTTTGAACAAGTTGCCCCCTCCCTCCCACTGCACCCTCCTCCTCCACCTCCTACCTCACCTTCCCGAACACCCCCCTCCCCCCCAGCCTGTCCCCTTCGGGGTAGAGAAGTGAAGTGTTGCTCTGACGCAGGGTGTGTGAGCAGTAGTTTACCAGCCCATTGTCATTCTCCGTCCGTAATCCCGGATAAAACAAACCTGTGGGACCTAACCAGGCTGGAGTCATTAGGTGTGTGCATGGCTTACGCAGACAGCCAGATAAACCAGATGCCTCGGGATGGCCAGGGGTCATCTCTCTGTGAAAACACGCTGTTGATGTCCTTGGTCTCTCTCTCGCTCTCGCTCTCTCGCTCTTGCTCTCTGGCTCTCTTTTTCTTTTCCCCATAGTTCTTTCTCGCCCTCTTTTCTCTTTCATTCCGTCTATCTCTCTCCCTTCTTTCTCTGTTTCGCTCCCCGCTTCTCGTTCTGTCTCTATCTGTATTCCGTATTTATCTCTGATGCCTTGTGTTTTCCACCACCTCTCTCTCTCCTCGGCCTCTCTTCCCCTCAACCACACCACTCTCTCTTTCTCCCCCTCCCTCCACTCTCTCCATCACCCCTTTCTCCTGCTTTCCCCCCGCTCGATACAGTCATCACACGAAGCACAGGTGTGTGTGTGTGTGTGCTTGTGTCTGCGTTTGCGCACGTGTGCGTGTGTGTGCATGTGTGAGTGTTGGAGCTTAGTGGTGGAGGAGGCTGTCAGCGGAAGGCAGGCGGGCGTGAGGCAGACGGGGGAGATGTCTGTGGCCCTAGTTTGAATGCCTGAGGGTGGGCTACGTGTGGAGGGTAGTTAGTGCCCACCATGTACCACCCTCTGCAGGTGAATCTTCTCATTTTAGACTTGGCACGTACGAATCATCACCTCTGGAGGTGTGTATGTGTGTGTGTGTTTGATGACTCGCTGTCCTAGATTAAATCTTGATAGAAAATGCAGCGGCAGAAGTGTGTGTGTGTGCGCGTGTGTGTGCGTGCGTGTGTGTGCGTGCATGTGTGTGTGTGTGTGTGTGTGCGTTTCCTCCTCCCTCCCTCTCTCTAAATACAGCGGGTGGGCCCCGTGAAACGAATATATATTCCGAGGATGTCTGCAAAGCTCTAAACATAATTTGACTACTGCGTGTCTTGTAGAATGTGCTTCACCCTCTGCAGAGAGTGCACAGGGCTGGAGGATGTGTGGCTGGCATGGTGCCTGTTGTAGCTGCCCTCCTGTTGGGGAAAAGCAGGTCAGGCTACAGCTCTGTGTCTTACAGCGTGTGTGTGTGTGAGTGTGTTGGGGGGGGGGGGGTTGTTGTTGATGGGTGTGGGTTAGTGTGTGTGTGTCTTTGTTAGTACATGGCTGTGAGCGTGTGTGTGTGTGTGTGTGTGTGCATCTCTGTGTTTGCTTGTATGTATATATGTGTGTGTTTGTGTGTGTTTGGTAAGTCCGTGTGGGTGTGTGTATTGTTAAGCTAGGACAGGTCAGATAGCATACTGCACCAGCGCAGGATACCAAAAAGAATGGTTTATCCAATGTAAGCATTTATTTTCAAGGAATGATAGGATACAAAGTGTGTGTGTTTGAGTGTGTGTGTTTGTGTGTGTGTGTGTGTGTGTGTGTGGGTGTGTGTGTGTGCGTGCACTAAACCCCTCCGTCCGTAGTACAGCCATCAATCTCCCTTCCTGCCGCATCTCGCCCGTTCATTTACTCATCTGGCCGTTTATCCGTGCGCGTCGCAGCAGAGGGTCCTGGCCTCTTCTTGGCCGTGATAATCTCAACCAATTTCCTCCACAATTTATTTCCCAGGCAACCACCCACCTGGTCAAGCCACGTCAGGCCTTCTCAAGGTGGAGCCACTCAGCCCAGCCAGCCTCCTCTCCCTCAATCACATTCTCTGCTCTCCTCTGCGCCGGGAAAAAAAAAGAAGAAGAAAAAAGTCCCGGTTTTCTCAAACCGAGCAGAAACTAAGGAGGGAGAGAGACCGGTTCTTCTTTAGTTTCTCCTTGCGTGAAGTCTCACATGTTCTCTCGTATATCGTATAGATTCAACCCCGCGACCTCCCCCGTTCCCGCCCCCCACCCCCCACGTCCATCCTCTCCTCATTCGTCAATGTTTCCATCTCAGCCCCTGCTCGGTTTTGTCTCCCCCGTTTCAATTGCATTTCATCCTTCCCCCTTCATCCTCTCTGCTATTAATCCTCCTGCCGGTCTTTCCATTGCTGTCTTTCCATTCTCTATGTCTCTGGCTGTCCGTCTCGTTCTCTCTCTCTCTCTCTCTCTCTCTCTCTCTCTGTCTCTGTCTCTGTCTCTGTCTCTTTCTCTCTCTCTTTCTCTCCATCTATGTTTCTCTCTCTCTGTCTCTGTCTCTGTCTCTCTCTCTCTGTCTCTGTCTCTGTCTCTCTCCCTCTCCCTCTCTCTCTCACCCCATCCCATTGTGGCTCCTCAGTATTCTGTGGCTGTCTCGTGTGGAGTGATTTTGCCCAGACACGTCTGGCTCTGGGTAAAGTGCGGTCCCCTGGGACCGGGCTCCGCAGCCCCCAGGTCGCCGGCACCATGAATACATTATGATCCCCATTTCCATCCTGTTGCCACGGCAGCACTTTTGGAGCCGCAGGGCGATTAAGACGTGCGCTGTCGATACCCCGATAGCGAGCGCTACAGTCGGATCTGGGAGCCGGCCTTTGATCAGAATCTGTCCCCTGTCCCCCCCCCACCCGCCAACCCCCCTGTGCTATGGATGCAGGCTGCGGCATCACACACACACACACACACACACACATACACACACAGACACACACAGACACACACAGACACACACACACACACACACACACACACACACACACACACACACACACACACACACACTCAAAAAAAAGGACTGGTCTGCTGGGCTACTATTTAGCTTTGGTCTGAGCCACGGTGCATAGATACATATATATTAATGCATGTGTGTGTGTGTGTGTGTATATATCATATGCATATAGCTTGCAGCACCTCCTTCCAACTCCCCACTTCCTCCTGGGCGCCTCTAACCATTTCCCCTCTCTCACTCCTACTTCCGCTCCTCCTCCTCCTCCTCCTCCTCCTCCTCCTCCTCCTCTTCCTCCTCCTCCAGCATTACCTCCACACTGCCGCAGTTCAGCTAAGGCAGCATTATGTACGGAGACTCTGTCTCCCACTCTCTCCCTCCGTCTCTCCCACTCTCTCTCTCTCTCCGTCTCCCTCTCAGCACCTCAATGGTCCGCCTCCCTCACAAAGGAAGCAACTCCCTTTACCTTTTTTTTTCTTTTTTTGTGTCTGTGTGTATTGTTTCCTTTTTTCTTCGGGGGGGTGTGGGTGATGTATAAAACATGGAGCCTCAGGTAGAGGATGTTGGGTAGGGAGCCATGTCCCCCCTAAATGGCCAGCCCGTGTGCATGCGCCTAACACTTCACTGAGCAATCTGTCAACGTGTCAGCAACACATGTTTTGTAAAAAGCCTCTGGTGGGAGCCAGGGGAAAAAAGGCACTCCTGCCAGACCGGAGAGGAAATGCTTTTTTTTTTTTTTCTCCCTCGCACCCACCCCTCTCTCTCTTCTTTCTCCCTCTCTCGTTCTCTCTCTTCTTCCTCCATCTCGTTCTCTCATTCTCTTTCTCTCGTTCTCTCGCTCTCGTTCTCTCTCTCCATCTCTCTCTCTCTCTCTCTCTCTCTCTCTCTCTCTCTCTCTCTCTCTCTCTCTCTCTCTCTCTCTCTCTCTCTCTCTCTCTCTCTCTCTCTCTCTCTCTCTCTTCTATGCAGTGGATTTTCTATTGCTGGTGCTCAGGTCCCAGGGGCCACCCCCACCACCTCTCCCAGCCCACCCCCCCCCCCCCCCCCACCCCCACAACCCGTGCTATCAACTCCACCCCCCCCACCCCACCACATGCACACACATACACACACACACATGCACCCGTTGTCTGCACTTCAGAAATTTGAACTGGGGACCCTCTAGGGGCTTTGCTTAGAGGGTGGGGGTTGGCTAGGAAGGAGGGTCTCTCTCTCTCTCTCTCTCTCTCTCTCTCTCTCTCTCTCTCTCTCTCTCTCTCTCTCTCTCTCTCTCTCTCTCTCTCTCTCTCTCTCTCTCTCTCTCTCTCTCTTTACTGAGCGTATGAAATTGTGAAGGTATATTGTGGCAGGTCCCTGAGCGGTCTTTTCTAATACCTGAGTTTCTGGCGAAGCTGGAAATTACCGGTGGCCCCCCCTGGGGACGGCTTTATCCACACCGGGAAGGGGAGCCCGGCTCAGCAGGGAGCGCGCTTAATGCATGGCTGAAATAAAAGAATTTCTGAGAGACGCAGAGCTGGAAAGCTAGCTTTTTTCTCTCTCTCTCTCTCTCTCTCTCTCTCGCTCTCGCTCTCGCTCTCTCTCCCTCTTCTTCTTCTGCCTCTTTCACCCCCACCCCACGCCACCTCTCCCCTCCCCTCCCGGCCTCCCTCACCCCCCTCACCCTCTCAGCTCTCCCCCGCCGCCTCCCCCGTCTCTCTCTGCTGCCCCTGTTGTATAGTTTACTACTCTCTGCCTTCTCTTGAAGGGTTCTAGTTTAATAAACTTTCAGAGGATCTTGCCGGAGCAGACAGCTAGACAAATACCCTTGTGTGTTCTCTTTTGTCAGAGATACAGCTTTTTGTTATGTTCTTGCAAATTTGATTTCTCCCTCTGTCTTTCGTCTCCCTCCCCCCCCCCCCCCCCCCACCCCTTGGTCTCTCTCTCTCTCAGTCCCTCCCTCCCTCCCCCCCCCTCAATCCCTGCTCTTTCTGCATTTGTCTTCATCTCCCTCATCCTTCTTTCCTTCTCTTTTTTATTCCCAGTCTCTCTCTCTCTCTCTTTTGCTCACACACATACAATGCACACTACACACGCTACACACACTACACGCATACACAAAATCAAACTCTGTCTCTTGTGGTTGAGTTTATTGTTTGGTCTGTCTTCACGTTCTCCCCCCTCTGAGCTCCCTTTTGTTTTCTCTATATTTTGTTGTATTGTGTGCAGAGAGACCGCGATACAGATGCAGTGCGGACTGTTCTGCCCTGGGTGAAGTGCGCGAGCGTTCACCCTTGGTGTCTATTAAACAAAAACACATCTATCCAACCCAACCCGCTCATCTATGCATTGTATACATAACCCAAACAGATAAAACTCAATCAGCCGTTATACCGCAAAAGGCAACTACTGTGTAGCTGCTTTCCGGAGTTGTTGTTTCCCTCTGCACGGCATTGACCACAACATTGGTTATTAATTACGACCATTCCTCATAACCATCATATATGTTGCTATTTACGAATATGGCCCTTCCCTTTGTATTCCAGACATTGGATCTGTATGGATAATTTATCTTCAGTTTTTTTTTTACAAACCCCAAGCAAAGAAAATCACAAAACAACAAAAAAACGATGCAGAAGGCGCCCTATTCCCCCCTCTGTCTCTCATTCTGTCTCTCTCTCTCTCTCTCTCACTCTCTCTCTCTCTCTCTCTCTCTCTCTCTCTCCTCTCCTCTCCCTCTCCCTCTCCCTCTCCCTCTCTCCCTGATCCTCAATTCCTGTCTCTTCTGCTGTTGGTAAATAATTCAACCTTTTCCCTTCCCTTCGTAACAAGCGCTGGCCTTAATAGGAGAGTGTGGTACCTGGATAGTAGTCTGGATAAACAAGGGCGGCCTGCAGCCCAGTGCCTGGGAAACAGAGGGATTTGGGCTGCTCCGGGGCCGAGGAATAAGTCGTTTCCTCCTGAAAAGGCAAAGAGTTGAAGGGCTGACATTAATTAAACCCTATAGGATAAAGGTTATCTGAGGCCTGGCAAAGCGGAGCCGGGGATGCGTCGCAGGACGCTGCGTCTGCCGAATCCTAATCAAGAGCTCTTATTAAAGCACCGTGTGTGCGGCCTCATGTGGTGTGTTTGTGTGTTTGTATGTGTGCGTGTGTGTGGCTGTGTGTGTGTGTGTGTCTGCGTGTGAGTGTGTTTGTTCGTGTTTGTGTATGTGCGTCTGTGTGTGCATGATCTTGTCTGTGTGTGCATGATCGTGTTTTTGTGTGTCTGTGTGTGTGTGTGTGTGTGTGTGTGTGTGTGTGTGTGTGTGTGTGTGTGTGTGTGTGTGTGTGTGTGTGTGTGTGTGTGTGTGTACGTAATCATGTCTATGCGTGTGTCTTGTGTTTTTTTCTGTGGGGGTTCGTGTTTGTCTGTGTGTGCATAATCACGTGTGTGCGTGATTGTGTGTGTGTGTGTGTGTGTATGCGTGCGTCTGTGTGTGTGTGTGTGCGTCCTTGCTATCGGGGTGATTGTGATGTCTTGGGGCTTCAGGGGGGCCGGCGAAGCGTGTATGCTGACAATTCATACAATAGTAGAAAGCCCCAACACATCTAAAGCCCCCTCCGTGTAGATGCAAACGGATACCACCTCCCTGCCTCCTCCTGTAATTAATATTTAAAACGAGAAATAAACACAAAAAGAGAAGCCTCTTTTTTTTTTTTTTTTTTGCATTCCTAGTTACCTCTTGTCATCACGCCCTGCCTGAACCTCTGCGTTGTCGCAGACCGGCGTCTTTCCCGACCCCGAGCCGCCCATAGTGTGCACGCAGAGGTGTGTGCTCCGGCGCCCCGCCTCTCACCCCCCCTCACCTCCAGAGAGATCTACCCAGGGTGCACCTGTGACTGAGTCACCTCACCCCAGCCACAGCAGGGAGGCACGGGTGCCATGGCTCATGTTTTACAAATGACCCAGGGGACCCGGCACCACCTCGGTGCCCGCCGTTCCCTCCCCGCTGTATGCATAGTTCATGGGATTCTGCTCCCCTCGCTGCTCCTCCCTCGCACAGACAATGGAGAGCCGCGGAGATGATGACAATCACCCGGCTCACCCGAGGACGCTAAGGAAAATACAAATGAAGGCGCCGCTCTGACCTATTGCCTCGCCGCTTGTTTGTGCTGCTGGATGTACGCTGGCGAACGGAAAATCTCCCAGCATGGCTCCTGTTACCGGGCGGATGGGACTCCGCTGGTAATCTCACAACACCTTCCTTTATCGTTCTCGATGTATCCCTCTCTCTCTCTTTCTCTTTAACTCTCTATCTGCCTCTCTAGCTTATATATCTTTATCTCTGTCTGGCTTGCTTTCCATTTATCTTTTATCTTTCTCTCGCTGCCTATCTGCTTCTGTCTCTCTCACTCTCTCTCTCTCTCTCTCTCTCTCTCTCTCTCTCTCTCTCTCCTCTCTCCTCTCGCACTCTCTCTGTTTCTGTCTCTGTCTCTCTCTCTCTCCTCTCACTCTCTCTCTGTTTCTGTCTCTGTCTCTCTCTCTCTACCTCTCTCTCTGTCTCTCTGTCTTTCTCTCTTACTCGTGAGCTGACTTGCTAAATCTCTCCCATCTAATGTAATTAAAGGTCACCGTATTTGTAATTTTTCACGGCACGAGACGCAGCCTTAGACAGCTATTTCCGGAGTGCCATGGTTTATTTTTGTATTGCCATGCCATCGCGGCTGTTTGATGTTTCTATATCGGTAGTACAGTAGTTGTTCTTGCATCATCACAGTAGCGTGTCCTCGATAGACCGATAAAGGTCCTCTAGTCCAGAGTAGTTAGGGGAGACGGATGTTGCTGTCAGTAATAGCTGATAGGTCGTGGACTATTACACTGTTCTCAATGATTCTGAAATGGGTCCATCATCATCATCACAGTTAGAAGCTGATTGTGATCACCATTAGCTGACCCAGCCCATGTAAGCATGGGTTTTTAACATTGACATTTCGTCATTTAGCTTTTTTCTTTTTACCAAAGCACCGAGTGCGACAGAGATCTTTAAAAACAGGACTGCAAAATCGAAATGAGAAAAACTACAAATGTTAGGGCTCCCAAATCCACAATGGAAACCAGCGTAGGATGGATAGCAGGAATCCTAGATGACGGCAACAGGAAATCTTACCAACCCCGACGACGTCAGCCAGGGACGCACGGCGATAGTTCACAAGTCATCGGACAATTCTGTTCATGAACGTCGCACTATCTGACGCGTCTCTTGGAACAACCGAGCGATGATTCCAAGGACAGATTTTGTATTCAACGTGCTGCTGGCACCCTTGGTGTGTGAGAGATTTATCTCGTCAGGTTTTCCAGTATTGAATGAATGGTAATTCATGTGGGGGGGGGGCCTCGGTTGTCATATTGTGTTGCCCTCCCGAGACGGACAGGAATAGCTTCCCAGGTGACAATGTGTAGCTAAGTAAATGGTAACCAAGCCAAGCCAGGGCGCGCTAGCTCGGCTTATGTAAATATGGTGTGTGTGTGTGTGTGTGTGTGTGTGTGTGTGTGTGTGTGTGTGTGTGTGTGTGTGTGTGTGTGTGTGTGTGTGTGTGTGTGTGTGTGTGTGTGTGTGTGTGTGGACTGCATAGGTTAAATCCAAACCCCGCTTGTATACTTTGTTCGATTGGGATTATGCGATAGCAACCACGGAAGTTCTTCACTAAGTGTGTCAACATGCCAACTTTTTCTGTCGGGTGTATACAAGGATAGGTGTGTTTTTTTTTATTATTTTGTTCGCAGCTGATAAATAGATAAACAGGAATAAATCAATGTGTAGTGATGAATGAATAAGTAAAAATGCCCTGTAGTCATTTTCCAGTTGTGTTCAGACCTCATATTTCAGCCCTCTTCTGCAAAATGAGGATAGGGCAGGTAAGAAACGACCCCAGTCCGTGTCTTTGTGTGTGTATATGGTTTGTCTGGGTGTGCCTGTGTCTGTGTGCGTGCCTTGATGTTTTTTACTGTGTGTGTGTCTGTGTGTGTTGGTGTGTGTGTGTGTGTCTGTCTGCATGTGTTTGTGTGTGTCTGCATTTGTGTTTTTGTGGGTCTGCGTGTGCGTGTGTGTGTGTGTGTGCGTGGGTCTGTGTTTGTGTGTGTGTGTGGGAGCATGTGTGTGTGTTTCCATGTATGTGCGCGTGTGTGTGTCAGTGTGTGTGTGTGTGTGTTTCCATGTATGTGCGTGTTTGTGCGCGCGCGTGTGTGTGTGTGTGTGTGCGTGTTTGTGCGCGTGTGTTTTGGGTTTGCGTGCGAGCGCGCAGGAGGCCTTTACAAAGTACTTACCAGCATTAAGACACTGTTGATGAGCCCAGCCTGGATGTGCCTGCAGAAAACAATGGAGACGGGAAACCAAGCAAACCCCTAAATCTGTCTGCCATTCGGAGCTCGCATTCTGTACACACACATGTCATGAGTACTCTGGCACTGTTACTGGGCCAGGAAAGTGCTGGTCTGGGGCCGTGGCTATCCCTAGAGACCCTCCCCCCCCCCCCCCCCTCTCCGGTCTACCTCCCATCCCCTCTGCTCGGCTCTCCCTCTTTCTCCTTTCCTGTGCAGTGTGTGTGTGCGTGTGTGTGTGTGTGTGTGTGTGTGCGTGCACGGCGTGTGTGTCAGAGGACAGCGTTGCACAACATCCTCTTACACCTCTCGCTTTGCCCGAGAGGGAACTCAAAAAACACAGCCCTGCTATTATTACTTGGAGAGAGAGAGAGAGAGAGAGAGAGAGAGAGAGAGAGAGAGAAAGAGAGGTAAAGAGAGAGAGAGGTAGAGAGAGAGAGAGAGAGAGGTAGAGAGAGAGAGAGAGAGAGAGAGAGAGAGAGAGAGAGAGAGAGAGAGAATACAGATAATTAGAGAAACTGTGATAATTGCGTAAGGGTGGGAAATAAATCAGGCAAAGTACGGGGAAGAAACTAGAAAAATCTTGCCGTGGCTTTGTTACTTTTTTCTGTTGGTTTCATTTGTGCATTGATCCACCCTTCCATCTGTCCTCTTTTTCCATTCTCTCTCTCCCCCTCTCCCTCTCCTTTGCTTGGATTTGGGACTGGATGAGCCGTCTGGCTGTAACAGAGTGGGGATGAAGATGTTTATTCATCTGGAGGGTATTAGAGGCATGATTAAGGAGAGCAGGGAGTAGCGTGGCTGATGCGACGTCTGCAGCGTTTGCTCGTAGGACGCCCGGCCAATACTCAGGAAAGAAGAAAGGGAAAAAGAGGAAAAAGAAAAAGCCCTTGTCGGGAAATTGGAATCAATCTGTTGGCGAGGGACAGACATTTAAAGATGCCCTCCCTTTACTTTCTCTCTTTCTCTCTCTGCCTGCCTTCCCTCTGTCTCCGTCTCCCTCTGTCCCTCCCCCCCCCTGCCCCCAACTCTCCCTCTCCCTCAGTATTTTGTCGGCCCCCCTCCCCCTTTGATGCTAAGCTAATTATTAATGAATGCGGTTTCTGTTGAACCTTGGAGAGGTGTCAGCGCTCCAGCCACCGAGGGTTAGGAAATCTTGACATTTAAGACAGGGATGCATGAAAATACACCGTCTTGCTTGAGTTCATGCTTGTTTTCCTCCTCCTCCTCCTCCTCCCCCTCCCCCTCCTCCTCCCCTCCTCCTCTTCCTCCTCCCCCCCCCCGTTCTGCTGTTCTCTCTGAGATGCGTGTTGTGTTGTGTTCTCCCTCCTGGGCTGTCCTCCGTTGTTCCGACGCCGCTCGGACGCGGCGGCGTTGACGAGATATCATACGGAGTCAAAGTGCATTAATCAAGGGAGGTCAGGGGTCATGAGCCACAGTAAATGGCCAGGTTGTTTATTTTCGAGGGGGCGTAGGGCAGGGGGGGGGGGTTGGGGCTGAATGATCCTGAGCGTCAGGTTTGAATGCTAATGCTTGGCAACAAGCTGTTTTTGTTTTCTTTGTTTATTTCTTTGTTCCTGGTTTATGTCTTTTGTCCCCTGCGAGACACTGTAGTACAATAGCTTTACTGACCTCCTTTCTTTTTTCTGTAGGCCTATATCCAGAAAAAGTAGGAGTCAAAGTGTCGGAAATAATTCATACGCACATTCATTATTTCCCAGTATTTATGGAGGTGCTGCGAGGTACATTCGCTTGATTAATAAGAATTAGACCTCTCTTTCCCCTGCATTCAGTGGGTTGCGTGCGTATTTTAAGTAATGGATGGTCTCTTTTTGAAACATGCAGAGCAAACCCAATTTTTAATGAAGCAGCCATACAGTAACTCAGCATATTTCTGTGGCACACTTTTTTTTTAACCAAAGTTGAAAACACATAAATCAAATTTCCTTGAATAACTAATGATGTGGAAAAAAAAGGAAAACAACCGTGCAAGTTAACTCAATAGAGAGAGTAAGAGAGAGAGTCATAGAGAGGGAGGAATACAGAGAGAAAGAGAGTCATACAAAGAGCAAGAGAGAGAGAGAGGGAGAGAGAGCTAGTGAGAGAGTGAGTAGAAGAGCAGCAGCAGCAACAGTACAGTGTAAAGCTGCAGCATCTCTCTCAGTGGCTAACTGGCCGGCTGGCTGACAGTCCATTGGGCCATGTGCCTGGTCTGCCGCAGTGCATAGGGAGCGCACACACACACACACACACACACACACACACACACACACACACACACACACACACACACACACACACACACACACACACACACACACACACACACACACACACTTAATAAACACACACGCATTCAATACACACACACACGCATTCAATACACACACACACGCATTCACTTAATAAACACACACGCATTCAATACACACACACGCATTCAATACACACACGCATTCCATACACACACACACACACACATGAAATACACACACACACACACATTCAATACACACGCATTGAATACGCACACACACACACCCCGTACATTCAATGCACACACATTCAGTACGCACACACACACATTCAATACTCACACAAACACACAAGCAGACATTCAATAAACACGCACAGGATCCCTCCTCCCCTCAAGACAAGCGAAACCCAGCCTATCTCACACAATCGGGGGGGGGGGGATTGGGTGTCACAGTGAGACAGGTTGGTGGGTGTTTCAGTGAGACAGGTTAGTTGGGGTATCAGGGAGAGAGGTCTGCGGGTTGTGCCGTCAGACCGGATGGTGGGTGTAGCAGTGAGTCCGGATGACGGGTGCAGAAGTGAGACAGGTCTGTGGATGCAGCAGTGAGACCGGTGGGTGGGTGCAGCAGTGAGACTGGATGGTGGATGTAGCA
This sequence comes from Gadus morhua, assembly GCF_902167405.1. Classification (NCBI taxonomy): domain Eukaryota; kingdom Metazoa; phylum Chordata; class Actinopteri; order Gadiformes; family Gadidae; genus Gadus; species Gadus morhua. Next base: position 7,710,708 of record NC_044055.1, on the reverse strand, counting down.
GTGAGACCGGTGGGTGGGTGTAGCAGTGAGACAGGTTGTGCGCGGCCCTGCTGGGAGACAGATTGTCATCCTGCTTCCTCCTGGGAGGCTGGCGGTGCCTGCCTCTCGGGCCAAGACGTGGGGAGTCGCCTCCTTCCTGTTTATGCCCTCGGTGTACCTGACATGGTCAACTGTCCTTCCCCTCCACCCCGCCGGCCCCTCGCGCTCCCACACGCACAACAGATCCGCACGGATGTCTGGGTCGCTGTGCGTGTGTGCGTGTGTGTGTGCGTGTGTGTGGTGTGTGTCATCGCTGCTCTTTTATGTTTTTTGTTTGTCGGTTTGGGTGTGTGTATTTTTTACTGTTTATGCATGTGTGTGTGTGTGTATATGCAGCATTTGTGTGTGAATGTGTGTATTGTTTGTGTGTGTGTTTATACTTGTGTTTGAATGTGTGTGTTTTGTGTGTGTGTGTGTGTGTGTGTGTGTGTGCATTTGTCTGCGTGTGTGCGTGTGTGTGTGTGTGTGTGTGTGTGTGTGTCTGCTGACCTAAGTCTGCCATAGTGCTCCATTGCCAGTTATCTTTCGGATGAGAGGTGACGGGCCCATTTCTCAGCAGGGTCCCGGTCGCTGGCATCCTTCCACCGTTTACTAACTCTGGTTAAAAGGTTTGGTCGGGGACACACCGCTCATTGCCAAGGGGAAAGATCCTGCATCAAAAACGGGACGTAGCATTTGTGTTAAACAGTGCTATAAGCTCGGTTGTCGTTCGTTTCATGTTTGGTTGTGTTGAAGGACATTGATGTCAGGGGTGAGGTCAGGGGGGGGGGGGGTGATGGCGTGATGAAACACCCCTCTTCACTCACTCTAACAGGGAGAGAAATGAGGGAATAGGAGAGGAAGACGAAGAAGAAGGAGATGGCGAGCGGGGGCCCGGTAAGGGATGAGTGGCCGCCCTACTTTCCCCGGCTCTGGCCCTCCATTTGTCTGCGTTTCCTGGGACACTGCTCGGGCACACTGAATTCTGGGACAGTGACCAAGTGCTCCTGTCTGAGCTGGGGGACATGGCTAATGTGGACAAAGTAGTTGACAGTTTGCTGCTTCCCCGCCGTTAGCAGACAGTTCCATAGGGGGGGGGGGGGGGGGGGGGGTGGGGGGGGAGAATAATGGACACCCAGGCGGCCGAGACAGGACGGCCACTTGACGTTCCAGCTCTCCATGTGTTGTCAGAGCCTTGTGTGTAAAGAACCCTGTCGGCCATTTGTTATAGTTTTTTTGATGCACGTCAATGGGCATGGACAGCATAAGGTGTGTGTGTGTGTGTGTGTGTGTGTGTGTGTGTGTGTGTGTGTGTGTGTGTGTGTGTGTGTGTGTGTGTGTGTGTGTGTGTGTGTGTGTGTGTGTGTGTGTGTGTGTGTGTGTTAGCAAAACTTGAATCGCTTGAGCCACGGTGATGAGGAACCTTCTATTTTTCATTTATCTTTTCAATTTTTGTTTTCCCTTTTTCTTTGAGGCCTACTGTCCTTACAGTTGGTAAAATACTAGCTGTTAGTTCCTATTTTATTCTTTCACGAAAATCAAAACAAAAACATAGTTTGTGACAGGTAGACAGACAGAGAGGGCTATAGCGAGCGAGAGAGGGAGAAATAGCGAGAGAGAAGGAGGGAGGGAGGGAAGGAGGGGGAATACAACATACACAGCATCCAGCATTTACCCTCTGTCTACAATAACGGTGTTCATATTCTGAAGGTTATTTATTTATTTGCTGAGTAAAACTTGTCAGTTTTATGTGTGTAAGAAACACCACGCCTGGCTTGCCGGCCACCTGGCAGAGCTTTAAGAGCTGCTGTGAATCTCCTGTGTTCCACTTTGACTGGATGGGATGGCTCTTTAAAACGCAGCGATACAAGCAGAGGCTGCCGGGCTCGGAGCCTAAACTCCCAGGCCTCTGCTTCCAAACAGCTCTGTGGTGGGTCCTAGGTCCGCCCGAATCACTCACTCAACTCTGAGAAGGCTCTGGAATTAGATCCACGCCGGAACGAAAAAAAGAAAGGGTCCAACGAAACCCTGCCTTTTCTCATTTAGACCCTAACCCTCAAAAAAACAGAATCAGAGTGCAAACTAATCGAAAGCATCTGCGAGCCACCTCCTATCAGATCTTAAGTGGTTATGTCATGAACACCGGCAAACACGGAATTATGTTGTTCACACACACGTTGCAATTTGGGCGTCAGAATATGAAAATGAGTTAAGATGACACATGTCTCAAGGGAAATGCCGCCATATTCTTTCTCCCTCCCCCCCCCCGTCCCTCCCTGCTGCCGGTTACTGTAAAAAAAGAGCAGGAATGAACAACAACACATAAACCCGTCCCTCTCTGAATACGAAGTGGGGGTCATGGTGTTACATCAGACGACTTGTCAGCTTTTTGTTTATTCAATGAATCCCCAATCCCTGATGTACCACCAATACAGTCACACAAACACATCTCTGATGACAACCCCTACGTACAGATCTCCGCCACAACAAACAGGGAGATGGGAGAGTGGGGGGGGGGGGGGGGGGGGGGGGGGGGGGGCTTGGGGGCTGGAAGCGCAGCCATGCTTTGCCATCACGAGAATTACATTTCTGAATCAAAGTCGACATGCTGGCAGTTGAGTGAGAGCAAAAGCCCTCTACCAGTAAGCTAGTGTCCTGAAGCTGGATGAGAGCGTCATGAGACAGGGGAGATGTTATGCTGAATCGCTGTCAGGCACAGATAAGGCACCTAGAACTCTTATCAGGGCACTGGAGGCATAAACAATGATTTTTGCCATTTTACCTGGTGTATTTGGTTGGGTGAAATACCAATCTGTTTTTGGTTTAGTTTTTGTTGCTGTTACTTTTTTATTATCTGTGTATTTTATATTAAGTGTGATAAAATAGACTTGTTCAGTTGACTGAATGTAAATATGTAGATGCCTTAAAGGCAAAAACATATTCTGAGCTTTTTTTGTCAAATGTTTGGCCTTAAATTTAACAGTACACAATTTAACAGTGCCTTTTTAACCATCCATTTTTAACATTTACAACGCATTCACGTCATTCTTCAAATCAAAATGTCTTTTCACTTTTAAAAGGCGAGCTTTGAAATCATCCGTTATATTTACCCTTATGGTTGATCTAGGTAAAATATATTAAACAAGCAACATCATGAAGGGTTTCAAAGTCGTGTAAGTGTATTTATGTTGACAGTAACACCAAAGCTATCCAGTGTGATATATTTAGGGCTCTTATTTAAACAGATATGTTTACTTTTGAGTGTGGTGCGCTTAGAAAACATGATCGCGTTTGAAAGGAGGGGTCAACTATTTTCTAACCGTTTTGTGAACTTAAGACATTTTTGACACACATCCCATTAATCACATACAGTTGTCTAGAAACCTCAAATCCAGGGGACAAAATATCTTCAATTCACCCCTTTGTTGGCTAAAATACCCGAGTGTTATAGTGAGTAGTAAAGAGTGCTTTGCAGATGTCATACACATTTATAGCTATGCAAGAAAAACACATGAGTGTTTTGTTCCATATTGAGGACCTTTAAAAAATATTAGACGGAGAGAGTGAGGGAGAGTGGAAGAGTGGGAAGAGAGAGAGAACGAGGGGGAGAGAGAGACCGAGGGAGAGTAAGAGGGAGAGGTGGAAATAGAGAGAGAGAGAGAGAGAGAGAGAGAGAGAGAGAGAGAGAGGGAGAGGTCGAAATAGAGAGAGAGAGAGAGAGAGAGAGAGAGAGAGGAGAGAGAGGAGAGAGAGAGAGAGAGAGAGAGAGAGAGAGAGAGAGAGAGAGAGAGAGAGAGAGAGAGAGAGGGAGGGAGGGAGGGAAGGGGAGGGAGGGAGGGAGGGAGGGAGAGAGAGAGAGAGAGAGAGAGAGAGAGAGAGAGAGAGAGGAGAGAGAGAGAGAGAGAGAGAGAGAGAGAGAGAGAGAGAGAGAGAGAGAGAGAGAGAGAGAGAGAGAGAGAGAGAGAGAACTCCCAGGGAGAGACAGGCCCTAAGATGGAGGTCTTCCTCCCAGGATGTGACAGGCTGTTGGCTGGAGGATGCTCAGGAAGGCCTTGGCAGAGCAACAAAGACAGCCCTTCAGCTGCAGGGTGTAGTTTTTCAGGCCCCAGCATCCCCTTTGGCAGCGGCACAGAGAGCGCTGGCGTGCACAGGCCCCCCGGCCCGAGAGACAGGGAAGTTAGGGGCCGTGCTTTTATTTACTCAGGCTGCATGGGCCTGGGCATTTCTTGTCTGGGTGAAGGAGGGAAAAACAAGTCTCTCTCTCTCTCTTTCTCCCCCCCCCCCTCTCCCTCTCTCTCCCTCTCCCTCTTTCTCCTTTCCTCTTGAGGTCTCCTGGGGAAACAAACGCTTTCATCTGCTGTTGTTCACACACTTGTCTTGGCTATGCATTTGGATCTGTTTTCTGTATTGCGTGCATATGTGTTTGTGTCAGTGTGTGGTTTTGTGTTAGGGTTTGTGTGTGTGTGGGTGTTTGTGTCGTGTGTGTGTGTGTGTGTTTATGATATATTTTCCTGAACATGCATCTTAAAAAAATAAATAAACGTAACTTTGAAATGCAGACAGAACCAGGCTTAAAAGTTTACCCTAATTAGCACACTGTTAATGACCAAATCCAATGGAATACACTTCTTTATATATTTTTTTGCATTCATGGCAATTTCACAAATGTAAGAAATTGTTAGCAGCAGCTTGAAGTAATGCATACATCCACTTTGTTGATATTGCATCGCTTCAAGAAAAAGTGTATGCAAGCAATTTTTTTCTTTAGTTTAACAGTAATTGGATACTATGAATGCCAAGTTTATTAAAGTAACACAACTTTGGATCGATTTGTCTTCTCGCACAACATTAGTTCCGACGATGGAAATAATCAGAATTGAGTTATACATTGTAATGATGTTTATCTGTCAGCTTTGTATGTCTTCAGGCAAAGGCTTGCTCATTTCTAACTGTTTTAGAAAAAAATGAAAGAGACAGGCAAAGAAAACTCATTTTGTGGTGCATTACTGGCCCATTTGTTTGTTTGTTTTATAATATTGTCTCGGAGCCAATGTGTTTGACTGTAGGCATTGGCCGGGGTCATTCTTCTTGCACTTGCTCTTCATCTCCCATACCCTGGGAGGCTGTGGGAGGGAGGGCAGATCCTCCCCCTCAGTGGAGGAGGGCATCCCACCGATAGCCCAACCTCCCTGCAACTCTGGAGAGAGAGAGAGAGAGAGAGAGAGAGAGAGAGAGAGAGAGAGAGAGAGAGAGAGAGAGAGAGAGAGAGAGAGAGAGAGAGAGAGAGAGAGAGAGAGAGAGAGAGAGAGAGAGAGAGAGAGAGAGAGAGAGAGAGAGAGAGAGAGAGAGAGAGAGAGAGAGAGAGCCACACACTGACAGATAGAGAGAGGTAGAGGGAGCTTCGCTTCTTGAGTGAGTTGTGCGTGCCGAGTGGGCGCCTTGCCAGAGGAGGGAGGTTTCCGGGAGACAGCCACGGTGTGGAGGTGGGCTCTCGATGTGCCGCTTTCAGCAGTTTGGAGGGGCAAGGGAATGGCCTTCGACCCCATCTGTTTCCTGAAGATAGGCCCTGATGGAGCTAAGTGCTCGGATAGGGCATGTTATCCTGGCAAAAGGGCAGATCTCCCAGTGAAAACAACCGAGCGGGGGGTAGGGAGGGAGGGAGGGGAGGGAGAGAGAGAGAGAGACACTTGGATTTGTCGGATGAGGAGAGCACAGGCTAGGCTAGATCCTGGAAAGAGTTGTGTTGCTTTTCCTTCGTCCCTTCAATAAATCTTTTCCAGTTTCCTCTTGTTTTTCCCGTTTTTGGCCTTTTGACATGACTCTTTTTTTTTTTTCAGGAAGGGGGGCTGGGATTACGCTGTTTTATTCAAGAGAGGAAGTTCACATAGTTGAGAAGAGACGGCGGGTTAAGGTGGCCTGTGACCTTTTGAACCGTTGGAACGTGGTGTTCTGTGTTTTCCATTGATATCCCTGTGCGCCGCACTGGTGGGACGACAGCGTTTCCATCTGCAGAGGGACACATTCAAACAATTAGAGAAGGGGTGGGAGGGGTGGGGGCGAGGGCGGGGGGCAACTGCATTGCCTGATGTCTGCTTGTCAGTGGGTTGCACCTGTTTGTCCTTGGGTGAGGTCGTTCAGCAGCTTGACCCCCCCCCCCCCCTCCCAACCTCCACCCCACACATACACACACACACACTAACATACAGACATATAAACAAATCCACACGCACACTCAAACACAGTCAGAAACACACAATTTTAACCATTCAGCATCAGTTGCCGTGCGGCTCAGCAGAAGCTGTTCGGATGCATATGATAATATTACATGTTCTCTAATCTGATATATATTGACTGATGTGCATGAAGGGCCATGCCTCGCAGAAATCATCAATTCTGCACTCAAAGGCTTTATGCTAAAGGGTATGCATTGCCGTGGTTTAAATTGCATATTTAATCTTCCCTTTGAGCCCTGTGAACTGTTTTCCCGGAGTCTTTTTCCCCAGACATAAGGTCACTTGAAGGCCTCTTATTAAAAAAAAAAAGAAGCTGGTATTGTTCAAGAAAAATAGAAATGTTCTAATTTACCTCATGTAGTGCTTACATCTTTAAGCACACCCATGCCTTGTGTTGGCTTTAAATGTCAAAGAGATTGCATTTTGAGTCACAGTGGGCTTAGCTATTACATGGCCACATACAAGGTTAATTGTACTAAAAGTATTTCCACTTTGCCTTTTCTCTAATTATACTGAATTGCACAATTAAATATAACTTTTTAGATAACACCTTAGGAGATGTAGTGCGGCTGAACAGGGAAAAGGGGGTCTAAGTTTCAGAAGGGATGTAAATTCACACTCGGCTACTGTAGCATATAATTACATTGATGATTAACGCTGCAATGGTTCACCTTTACTACTCAACAGCGGAGTGAAGACAAATTAGCTCCTAATGTAATCTGACAAAACACCTCTCTCTGTCCCTCTCTCTCATCCCCCCCTTCCTTCATCACCCCCCCCTTCCCTCCCTCCCTCCATCCTATCTACTTTCCTCTACAGACGGAGCAGATATCGAGGATGACCCGTTGTGCTCTTGGCCTGCCTCGTCCCCCTCCAGTAAGGACCAGACCTCCCCAGGACACTGCGAGGACTACGACTTCGGCGAAGACGAAGGCGGCCCTGGCCTGCCGTACCCGTGCCAGTTCTGCGACAAGTCCTTCAGCCGCCTGAGCTTCCTCAAGCGCCACGAGCAGAGCCACGGCGACAAACTCCCCTTCAGCTGCACCTTCTGCAGCCGCCTGTTCAAGCACAAGCGCAGTCGCGACCGCCACGTCAAGCTGCACACCGGCGACAAGAAGTACCACTGCGGCGAGTGCGACTCGGCCTTCTCCCGGAGCGACCACCTGAAGATCCACATGAAAACCCACGCCTCCAACAAGCCCCACAAGTGCCCCGTGTGCCGCAGAGGCTTCCTCTCCTCCAGCTCCCTCCACGGCCACATGCAAGTGCATGAGCGGGGCAAGGACGGCAGCAGGCCCGACGACTGGAAGCTCAAAGAGACGCGCAAGTGCGGCCGCTGCGAGGAGGGCTTCGACGTCCCCGAGGAGCTCCAGAGGCACATCGCCGAGTGCCACCCCGAGTGCTCGCCGTCGGAGGACGGAGGCCTCAGCGCCGCCCTGCAATGCATCTACTGCCATGAGCCCTTCAGCGACGAGGGCACCCTGCTGACCCACATCGACCAGGCGCACGGCCGCGACCGCAAGGGCCACGACTGCGCCATCTGCTCGGAGCACTTCCCGTCCGTCGAGGACCTCTACGCCCACATGGACATACACCAGCTCCCTGAATCCAGTAACCATAGCAACAGCCCTTCTCTGCTGACCGTGGGCTACACGTCCGTGTCCAGCACGACCCCGGACTCCAACCTCTCCGTCGACAGCTCCACCATGGTGGAGACGGCTCCGCCGGTGCCCAAGACGAGGGGCCGGAGGAAGAGGAGCGCCCAGCACAACTCGGAGATGGGAGGGCGTGCCTCCAAGCAGCCCAAAATCTCTTACAGTTGCATCTACTGCAACAAGCAGAGCTTCTCCAGCCTGGCCGTCCTGCAGATCCACCTGCGCACCATGCACCTCGACAAACCAGAGCAGGCCCACACGTGCCAGTTCTGCTTGGAGGTCCTGCCCTCGTTGTTCAACCTAAACGAGCACCTCAAGCAGGTGCACAACGCAGAGGACCACGCCGCCCTGCTGGCGAGCCTACCCGACGCGCTGCTTCAGTGTAACTTCTGCCCCGAGGTGATGGGGGACCTCAACGGCCTGCAGGAGCACATCCGCTGCTCCCACGGCTTCCCGAGTCCCGTGGCCAAGGAGAGCAACGCCTTCTTCTGCCCCCAGTGCTTCATGGGCTTCTTGACCGAGACCACCCTGGAGGAGCACGTCCGGCAGACTCACTGTGACGGGGGAAGCCTCCGCTTTGACTCCCCCATGGCCGTAACTCCCAAGGAGCCCATCGTCGAGGTCTACTCCTGTTCATACTGCACCAACTCCCCGATCTTCAACAGTGTCTTGAAACTCAACAAGCACATCAAGGAGAACCACAAGAACATTCCACTGGCTCTCAACTACATCAACAACGGAAAGAAATCTCTCAGAACTCTCAGTCCCCACTCTCCGATATCGGTCGAGCACGCCACGTTACTGAAGCAAGGCGGCTCCTCTCGGAATACCAGTGAATTCATCTGCAACCAATGCGGGGCCAAGTACACGAGCCTCGACCTCTTCCAGACTCACCTCAAAACCCACCTGGACGGTCTCCAGCCTCAGCTCACCTGTCCCCAGTGCAACAAGGAGTTTCCTAACCAAGAGTCCCTGCTCAAGCACGTCACCGTCCACTTCACCATAACCTCCACCTACTACATCTGCGAGAGCTGCGACAAGCAGTTCACCTCGGTGGACGACCTCCAGAAGCACCTCTTGGACATGCACACCTTTGTGTTTTTCCGCTGCACCCTGTGTCAGGAGGTGTTCGACTCCAAGGTGTCCACGCAGCTCCACCTCGCCGTGAAGCACAGCAACGAGAAGAAGGTCTACCGCTGCACCTCCTGCAACTGGGACTTCCGGCACGAGACGGACCTGCAGCTGCACGTCAAACACAGCCATCTGGAGAACCAGGGCCGCGCCCACCGGTGCATCTTCTGCGGCGAGTCCTTCGGCACGGAGGTGGAGCTGCAGTGCCACATCACCACCCACAGCAAGAAGTACAACTGCCGCTTCTGCAGCAAGGCCTTCCACGCCATCGTCCTGCTGGAGAAGCACTTGAGGGAGAAACACTGTGTGTTTGAGGGCAAGGCCCAGAACTGTGGCGCCAATGGCTCCACCACGGGCGTCGTGGAAGGCCAGCCCAAGGAAGACGTCGAGCTGCAGGGGCTCCTGACAAACAGTCACGGGTCCGGAGCAGTGGGAGCCACCGTGGTGGAGTCCCAGAACAGCCGCGATGGAAGTGAGGAAGAGGTGGACACAGCAGATCCAATGTTTGGATGTGATATCTGTGGAGCGTCATATACGATGGACTCCCTTCTCACCAACCACCAGCTGAGGGATCATAACATCCGCCCCGGGGAGAGTGCAATGATGAAAAGGAAAGCGGACATGATCAAGGGAACCCACAAGTGTAACGTCTGCTCCCGCACCTTCTTCTCTGAGGCAGGGCTGAGGGAGCACATGCAGACCCACCTCGGGCCGGTCAAACACTACATGTGTCCCATCTGCGGGGAGCGTTTCCCCTCTCTGCTCACCTTAACGGAACACAAGGTCACCCATAGCAAGAGCCTGGACACTGGTAGCTGCCGAATTTGCAAAATGCCACTCCAATGCGAGGAAGACTTCCTGGAGCACTGCCAGATGCACCCAGACCTGAGGAACTCCCTGACGGGCTTTCGCTGTGTGGTGTGCATGCAGACGGTCACCTCCACGCTGGAGCTCAAGATCCATGGTACCTTCCACATGCAAAAAACGGGCACCATGTCCACCAACCACCCGATCGGCCGCAACTCCATCATGCCCCAGAACATGCACCACCATCCGGTCCAGAAGCTCTTCAAGTGTGCGTCTTGCCTGAAGGACTTCCGCTCCAAGCAGGACCTTGTGAAGCTGGACATCAACGGACTGCCGTACGGCCTCTGTGCGTCCTGTGTGGCGGCTGCAGGCTCCAAGAGCTCCAGCCCCACGGTGAACGGGGGAAGGCAGCAGCACCATCAGCAGCAGCAGCAGCAGCAGCAGCAGCAGCAGCAGCAGCAGGGGGGAGCCAACACCCCAGCAGGGATCACCGGTTCTTGGGTCCAGGGGGAGAGCGTCAGCCCCGGCGAGGGAAAGGCCAAAGGCGCCTCTTCCGCGTCCTCGGCCTCCTCCACGTCCTCACTGTCGGCCAAGACACGGTGCGCCAGCTGCAACGTGAAGTTTGAGTCGGAGGCCGAGCTGCAGAACCACGTGCAGACGGTGCACCCGGATCAGGTCAGGGACAGCAACGGAGGACAGCTCCGGACCCCCCAGGTGTCCCCCATGCCCAGGGCCAGCCCCTCACAGACAGAGGAGGTACTTGTGAACCCTATTTGCACGTTTTCATTTTCGACAGAACATAAGAATATTGTCGTTAAAAATATTGTATATGATTTTAGTTTGGTGGTGTATGCTGCATTATTGAAACGATCGTTGGAGTCATTTTGATGCATTTGACAAACGTTCCAAATTTTTTTCTTCTTCTCCTGTATAGAAGAAGACATACCAGTGCATCAAATGTCAAATGGTGTTCTACAGTGAATGGGACATCCAGGTGCACGTGGCCAACCACATGCTGGGTAGGACCTCTTTACACTATTCCTTTTTGTCCTCTCAGGAACCTCATCTATTAAGCTGTGCACACCTCCCATATAATCAGAATGGCGCATCAGTATATTAACTTTAAAGCTTGTAACAGAGATGATGAACACACTACATATTGTGTTATTGATTACAGTCGAGCCAACACCTTTAATCCGATATTTAATTGCAATTACAAAAACATTTCAACGATAATTACCTTTAACTGAAGTGTTCAACAATATAGTACATTTAAAAATATGTTTCAGAAATGTGTTAGACAATTGCTATATTGTATGAAATTTATAAAAAATACGAACATTTGAGTTTCCTACCCATGTTTTGATCATACTATCAAAAAAAACGACTCATCATATTACACCTTCACCAATCATCTTGATTACTGTTCATGTTTGCATACAATATCTGTGCATGTTTCTATGTGAATTGCTCAGGAATTTCCACTAAAATTGCATGTTCTCCCATCACAAGATATGGGAACTCTTTTCTGTTGGAAAGTGCATGAAGCCATTCACATCACCAACCGGGAGAATATTCTTTACTGCTTTGAATTTTGATTTGGCTGTTGGTTTGTTAGTCAGTAAAGATTGAGCTTTTAATGAAGGGGGTTCACTGGATTGCCTTACAACTATAGCGCTAACACACCGAAATCGAAGGTTCTTTGTTGACACACAAAAGATATCGATTGTGCACAGAAACACAACAATCCCCAATCACTCAATCCGGTGAAAGAGACTTATCTCTCGCCGCATCCGTATCCTAAACAAAGCCTGTGTGTTTGTGTGCGTGTGTGTCTGCGTGCGTGTCTGTGTGTGAAGCAACTAACCTCCGTGTTTTGAAACACATCTTCACTTTTTTTCCCTCCCGTCATTAGTATGCAGGCTGAATAATTTGTAGCAAACAGAAAATTGGAAAAAAAAACAGGGTCTTCTTGCCTGCAGTTAGTAGGCGTCTGGATTCCACACTCTCACCTTCCCTTTATTCATTCATTTATTCAGCTCGTTTGGCAGCTCTTTCATTACACTGCATTATCTGTTGTCTTCAGTGGGAGAGAGGAGTCCATTGATCTGGAACCAAGCCGCCTCTCTGTTTGGGACGAGCTTCTAGGCGCAGGTGAATTTAAACACGGTGGGCAATTCTATCAGGACCGCTAGGCAATTCTATCAGGGACACACTGTTTGTGCATAAACAATCAGAGGCATGTGATTTGTGATTTCGATGCTGCGGTGTGTGTGTGTGCAAGGGATGGGGGGGGTGGGAGGAGAGACGGGGGCCGGGAGTGTGTAGGTGCGTATTTTGTATTCATCTTTTGCGATCTGCTCTCCCACTATTCGACTGGGGGGTGCCTAATACCACCTTTCTCTCGCTGAAAAGCAGGCAGGCGCGGAGCACACTGGGAGGGTAGAAAACAACCCCCCTACTGGTTATTTTATGTCTTTCAGCCACACACACGCACACACACCCCCCCCCCCCCCCCCCATCATCGTGGAACCCAGACAGCTTAGGATATAACCAGAGGATCGGTGATTCGGTTATTGTCTGATGTCTTACTTTTATGATTTTCAATCATTTTTTACTTTGAAGGTGAACTGTTCGTTTCATAGATTTTTTTGTTTGCCAATTTCAAGGATTGTTGCCAATTGCGTTTACATTCGGAGGAACAGAAAGGGAATGAATAGCAGCAAATCGGATGAGAACGGGGAGGCATCATGAAAAGATGACAGGAATGATTGAAAAGTAACATCCTGCTGATCACAGAATCCACCGTAGCTAAGATATTCATAAATATTTGATATTCTCCATTGACCGTGTTATTCTCCCGATACCGTGCCAATTTGTAATTGAATTGCTTCGCATTTCGGCAGTGTAGCCGCCTGACGAAGAAGAATATGGCAAAAAAGAACCCAAAAAAATCAAACCAGCCTGTAATTACGGCAAAGCCTATTCGGGCCAAACGCGCAGAAAAAAAAGCGCTAATTTGGAAAAGCTCTAAATACCTTCTCTGGTGGAGAAAAAATGAAAAGGGGACACTTTCTCCTTTTAATGGCCATCTGCACAGGAGAAGGGAATCAGGGGGCTGGGGGTCATCTCTGCTCAGCTGTCGGCGTTATTAGCGTAGGTAATGGGGCAGACGCTGGATTCATAGGGGTGTTGTTTTCGTCCGTGCCCGCGCCCGGCGGTGTCAGCTCCCACTGACAACTCTATATATAGTGATGTGGCGTGACATAACCGTCGCGCTAAGTGTACGGAACAACAGAACCCGAGCCCCGACTCTCTCAAATCCCCCCCCTACTCCCTTCCCCTCGCCACCACCGGACCAGGTCCATCTCAGCCCTTTTGTAATACTATAGTCTCCCAAAGCCCAGTGCACTCAGCCTGGCCCCGGTGTACCTAGCCTCAGTACCCTGCTCTGCCCTGCCCAGGGCTGGAACAGCGGAGAGTCCTTCCCCCCTTTCTCGCTCGCCTGCCAGGGCATTTCGATGCACGGAACGAGCCTCCGCGTCTTCCAACGCCGGCCGCGCTCCACGGGGCTCTCGGACCGGCTCCGAGCTCGGCACTCGCTTTCGCGGTGGCTAGCTTACCCCCCCCTACACTCAGCATGATAATGGCGGTAAACGAGATGGTGAGAGGCAGCCATAGGTACAGAGCGCGTGTGCTCGGGACCAGCCCTCGCCAAGCCTGTGAACGGCCCCATGTGTCTTAAGATGGGGGCTGCAGCCTGCTACGGCCCAGATGGATCAGTCCACATTTGCTGTACAGCTGGTCGCTATGTTTGGGGACCTGGTGCGATACTCCTATGGAGAAAAAAAATGATATCACCACCATCCAAGGAGCAATTTAATAGCAGGCCAGAAGACAGCTGGCCACTCTTTAGTTTGGAGTTTTTTTGGCATGGCACACTTACAGAATTGAGGGTGTCCGATTATTCTCCAGAGGCACACAGATTTATACAGCTTTCAGCTGTTGTATTTCATTACCATATCCTATTCCTTTTTTTTTTCTATCCTTTTGTTTGAGATTTGTTATTTTTTCGTTTTATAATTTGCGATCCATTCCAACGGCTACAACGTGTCCTAACGAAGCGTATCTTTGAAGGGAGTCAAAACGTTTGACCAAAACCGTCGGTGTGTTTTTATTGTCAGACGAAGCCTGCTTCGTTTTTTCCTCTCAGCGGGGGAACTCCGACCCCCGCTGAGTTTCACTTTGACCCCTCCGTGAACTCTGACATTAGTAGCCTCAAGGGGGGGCACCTTTGTCCCATTTAACACACTGTTTCCAACTATTACACCCCTGTGTGGACTTCAAAAAAGAAAAGAATAAAAAAAATCCCAGACAGGACTTTTAAAAGCTAAGTGCTCTCCTTTTATAGGGTCTTAAGGATGAAAAGGGCTTAGTTTGGCTTTTGGTTATAATGTACTTTGAGTCCGGTCTCCATTTTCCACCGCACTCCATTCCAAGCGGCTCCAGCCAACATGGCAGCGATCGGAAGGACAACCATAAGCAAACAAACAAACCCACAAACAAATCCCGTCCCATTCCAGAAAGTGCTCCTCTCTCTCTTCGTCTCTCTCGCTCTTTTTTTTTTTTTTTTTTTTTCTGGGGTCACCTCTACAAAATTTAGTTGGGTGGGTGACAGCAGCGCGCTCCCAGCCAAGTGAGGGCGGAGCCTGCTCACGCCAAGAGGAGCCGGCGGTGGCCCGGGCGGCCCGGGCGGGGGGAGGAGGGGTGGTGGGGGGGGGCACTGGAGGGGTGGAAGGGTTCGGGGGCGGAGAGGGAAAGGCACATTTGCTGTACAGCTGGCCGCTCTGTGTGAAGCAGGCACTGTGGGCCGCAACAGAGCTGGGGAGCACTGCGAGCAAGAGGCCTCTATAACCCTCCTCCTCCTCCTCCTCCTCCCTCCTAGTCTTTTAATTCGCTCACTCCCGACCCTCTCTGTCCATAATGCGACACCCCTTTTTTTTTTTTTCCTTTCCTCTCATCACTCTCTTTCACTGTCTTCCTATCCCTCTGTCCTTCAATATTCATCTTTCTCTTATTCTAGCCCTCCCTCGTCCCATAGCTTCCCTCCCTCTCG
>NC_044055.1:7644003-7653752 GCF_902167405.1 Gadus morhua | reverse complement strand
CCCCCCCCCCTCCCCCATCATCCCTGCTGGAAGAGGCGCCTCAGAAGGAATTACTCCGTCGTCCATGGCTAAAACTAATTTGCGATGTGCAGATATGATTTGATTTGCTTATTAGACCAACAGAGCACTAAAATATCAGGAATTAGAAGGATTAGGGGTATGTTGGTATTTGAAGAGGTAATTACATGCAATGCAGAGAAGGGAGAAAAAAAAAAAAAACACACACACACGCCGACTTCAGTCATTCATCACTGCATCTCTCCCCTCCTAATCGCAGAGGAGGCCCCGTGGCTAAATATGAGCTCCGTCCCCGGCGACTCCATATCTGCCCTTCAACAAAGTTAGTTGTTGGACTTATGAACTCGCAATGTTAGAGAGATAATCCATTTTCTAGCAATCTCTTTCCCCCTGGTCCTCTGAGAACCTGAAAAAATGAAACAGACCTTATTATATTATATCAGTGTGGCGGTGTTTTCATGCAGCGCTGTGTGTCCCCGGGGGATCCCGTACCTTTACACATAGCATTTTTCTCATATCCAGATCGTTTTCTTTCCCCCCCCCCCTCTCCCCTTTTTTTGTATTTTATTGTGTAACTGAAACATCAAACTGGGAGTCCTTTAACCACTTTCTTTAAACTCGATCGCTGAAATCCTCGCCGTTACTAAGCACAAGGAGAATGATTCACAGCGAAAACAAACTAAGTATCTCAAGTAACAAACACGCCACGACTGTTTTGAGCATGCAGATAGGGGTGGGTTTCCGTGCGTTAGACTAGACGCAACGGCCGTGAGAGGAATCTATCCCGGGCCGAGCTGCCAGTAGAAGGTGCGGTTTTCATATTGAAATGCAGACACGGCCTCTGTGTGTGTGTGTGTGTGTGTGTGTGTGTGTGTGTGTGTGTGTGTGTGTGTGTGTGTGTGTGTGTGTGTGTGTGTGTGTGTGTGTGTGTGTGTGTGTGTGTGTCTGTGTGTGCCAGGAGGAAGGTGAGTGTGATCATTATCTCCTGGTCATTTGCACGCGGGCGCCATGAATAAAACAGCCCTTGATTCCACCAATATACCGCGGCGTCGGCGATTAACACACAGGGCGGTTTCTCAGCGAAACCTGCCAACACTTCTCACGGCCTCCCCGTTTGTTCGCACCAAGGCCTTTCCGTCTCTACCTCTGCCTCCATCGCACGCTCGCATATCTCGTCGGCTGCACGGTGGCGTCTGTGATGTTTTTTTTTTTTCTAATCATATCTTTAACGCCGGGGTTAAAATAAACATCCTCAAATAACCCTGGGATGTTTTTCCTTTATTTCGTCTTTTTCCCCCCTGTGACATTTTTTATTTCGGGGGTTCTCTGCGCTGATCAGTGATCAGCTGTGAGTCCCCGAGGTGCCCCCCCGCGCCTGCTTCATGTGTTGTCAAACACACACTGTGACAGGGGGGGGGATCAGAACCTGTGACACTCTGCCCGCGGCCCCCGCCGGTTATGAAAAGAGAGGCGGGGGGGGTTGGGGGGGGGGGGGGGGGGGGGCAGACGGTCCCTACACCTGCGCTGTGCTCTTAAGTCGGTCCCCGGTGGTGATGGCGCGCAGATACTCATGCACGCACACACACATACATGCAAACACATGCGTGCATAGACACACGCATATGCAAACATGCACACACATTTGCAAACACAGACACATTATGCAAACAACACACACACACACATGTGCAAACACATGCACATATACAAACACATGCAAATGGCAACACATGCAAACACGTAGATATGCAAACACATACACACATGCAAACACGCACACACATGCAAACAAACACAAATGTGTAAACACAAACATATGCAAACACACACACAGATGTGCGAACACACAGACACACAAAATAACAGACAAAAACACACACAGACAGAGAGGAAAGCTCACACAGAGAGACACACAGACAAAACACACGCACACGCTGCTCTTCTCGCCGCGTAAGAACACTGGTTATTTCAATGTACATCAGTGTTATGGTGTGGAAATCGAGCCGTTCGTGGGATGTCACAGCTTAGGGGACCGGC
The DNA here is from genome assembly GCF_902167405.1 of Gadus morhua. Lineage (NCBI taxonomy): Eukaryota > Metazoa > Chordata > Actinopteri > Gadiformes > Gadidae > Gadus > Gadus morhua. The sequence goes on along the minus strand of NC_044055.1, from coordinate 7,651,697 downwards.
ATCGCGCCCGTCACCTCCGGCACGCATGGTGTTACACATCAACACGCATCCACAGTCACAAGGTGAAGACGGATGGGGCTCGCAGCTCATCAGCACTGGAAATGATTAGAAAAGTTTCCGCAAAGGTAGCATTCTCGCCTCGTCTGTAGAGTTTAAGCCGAAGTTGTATGTTGAGGCGTGTTTCCTTCTTTTCTTTTTCTTGTTTGTTTTGTTTGTGAGGTTCGTTTTTTTTTGTGTTTTTTTTCTCATCGTATCACACTTCAAAAATGTCTCCCTGACACAGGGCAGTTGTTTTTCAGTCTGTGTGAAGTGGAGTAGAGCTGTCTTCCAGCAGTGAGAAGCGTGTAGTCTCTCTCTCGCCCTCTCTCTCCCTCTGTCTCTCTGTGTGTGTGCGAGGTCTTAAGTTTGGAGTTTCTCCACCACCACCTCTCTCTCTCTCTCTCTCTCTCTCTCTCTCTCTCTGTCTCTGTCTCTGTCTCTGTGTCTCTCTCTCTCTCTCTCTCTCTCTCTCTGTCTCTGTCTCTCTCTCTCTCTCTCTCTCTCTCTCTCTCTCTCTCTCTCTCTCTCTCTCTGACTCTGTCTCTGTCTCTCTCTCTCTCTCTCTCTCTCTCTCTCTCTAGCTCTCTCTCTCTCTCTCTCTCTCTCTCTCTCTCTCTCTCTCTCTCTCTCTCTAGCTCTCTCTCTCTCTCTCTCTCTCTCTCTCTCTCTCTCTCTCTCTCTCTCTCTCTCTCTCTCTCTCTCTCTCTCTCTCTCTCTCTCTCTCTCTCTCTCTCTAGCTCTCTCTCTGGCACTCTGGCCTGCTCATGGACTACCTGGGCTCTTCATCTCTCACAGTAGTCTGGGAGAGGGCAGGTCAGAGGTCGCGCTGCAAGCTGGGAGCGCGTGGTGGTGCGGTGCGCGGAGGGGGGGTGCGGCGGGAGGGGGGGAGAGCTGCCTCAGCAGGCGAAGGGAAGCAGGGAGGATATTTTATTAATTTGCTGCTGAGCTCCTGAAACAGACCAAAGGCTGTGACAGGTATCCAGCGCCCTACTCCACACACTCCTCACTCACCACTCCACGTACACACACACACACACCCCCCCCCCCCCCCCCCGGTGAACTCCGCCCTGCGAGGGGGCTGGCCAATTTTCGCCGGCCCTGTCGAGATGGATGATGGGAGAGCATCCATCTAATCAGCCCTCACAGGACCCCCCACCCTTCACACCCCCCCCCTCCCTTTCCTCCCTCCCTCCCCTCTCCCACCCTCCCATCCCCCCCCCCCTCCCCCGCCGAACCCGACAGCCCTCCTCGGACTGGGTGAGATTGACTGACTCATGGGCCTGTGTGCCCCAGAATTCAGAGTCTCTCTCTCTCTCTCTCTCTCTCTCTCTCTCTCTCTCTCTCTCTGTCTCTGTCTCTGTCTCTGTCTCTCTCTCTCTCTCTCTCTCTCTCTCTCTCTCTCTCTCTCTCTCTCTCTCTCTCTCTCTCTCTCTCTCTCTCCCTCTCCCTCTCTACCTCCTTCTCGGCCTCTCATTTGCTCTCATTTGCCCTCTCTCCTTTGCTCTCTGTCATTCTCTTTCTACCTCACTCACTCGCTCACTCACTCTCTCGCCCTCCCTCGCTCGCCCGCATCCTTGACAGGCAAACTGAGCACCGAGATGCATAGTCCACTATTCCCCCCGTCTGAGCTCTCCGGAGATACACACACACACACACACAGACACAGACACAGAAACACAAACAGACACACACACACACACACACACACACACACACACACACACACACACACACACACACACACACACACACACACACAGACGCACACACACAGATGCACAGACACACACACAGACACACACACAGAAACACAAACAGACACAGACACACACACACACACACACTCACACACACACACACACACACACACGGCCCCAGCCCTCCACGCATCCTCCCTCCCTCACCCTATTAAAAGATGGAGCAGGAGAGTGTAGATATTTCATGAGGTGCTGATCGCGGGCGGGTGCTGGTGGAGGGGCTGGTGTTGCTGGTGGAGGGGTAGGGGGTGGCTTGTTCTCAGCATCAGAGGTGTACCAGGGCTTGTTGTGTGCTCTGCTCCACACATCCCTATCCCTGCACCCTCACCGCCCTCCGCTCCGGCCAGGAGGAGATAGCATTGCACCAAAGGCTTCCATCTCTCACCCCGGTAGGAAGCGCCGTCCTCCTAAAGAATGGAGAAGTCGTGGATATATTTATAAATCCACGCCGCCGGAAATACTGCTGTTTTTTTTTTTTTCCGCCGACCGCGATTGTGTCGGGAAATGTTGCGGTAAACTTTGCCTTTTTCCGCACCCACCCCCCCCCCCCTGGCCCCACTCCCCCCCCCCCCTCCTCCTCCTACCCCACCACCACCACCACCACCTCCCCAGCCCCTACGCCCACTCTCCCCCCTTCCAACCCCCTCCCGGTTGCTTTAGAGACTGTAGCTCTACAGATCGCTCGGAGGGACGGCGCCTCCGACAGTGCTGCGGGGCGTGGATTAATTAAGCAGATTCATTAACTGATGGATGTGCAGTATTAGCCAAAGCTTAAATCTGACATTTGTCGGAGTGCACTTCAATTGCGAAAAATAGGAGAAAGAAGATACAGATAAACAGAAAGGGCGTGTGTGTGTGTGTGTGTGTGTGTGTGTGTGTGTGTGTGTGTGTGTGTGTGTGTGTGTGTGTGTGTGTGTGCGGGGGAGGAGGTCATCATTGCAACGCTACATCGACCTTCCCCCTGGCGGAGGCTACTCTGTGAGGCTCACTGCGCTTAAACCACCGTGTTTTAAAACATCACAGTTCTACAGTTGAACGGCTAACGTGATATTGGAGTCGTATTTTGTCTTGTCTCTCGACTCCATTTTAAACCAGTCATCTTCCATCAGCCCTCTAACGCGACCCTCCCCCTCCCTCCCCCCCCCCCCCCCCCCCCCCCCCCCCCCCCCCCCCCCCCTCCTCTGTCCTCCGTCCCCTTTCATTAGCCTCCCTGGGGTGGGGGGGCCGGTGTTGTGAATCATGTGCGTTCAGACGTCCCGCCCTCACAACACAAAGGAGTGTAAAAAAGGCGGGTCTCCTGTCGTGGTTTAACTTCTTCCTCCGCGAGACGCCCGCAAGACACCGCCTTACCTTAATTGGATTGTCTCCTCTTTTCTTTTTTTTTTACATCTCTTCTTCTTCTCTGGTTTCTGTTAGATTCCTTCACAGACGATCCATGCCTCTGTGAGCTATAATGAGTGCAGGAAGTGACACACAGACACACACGCACACACACACACACACACACACACACACACACACACACACACACACACACACACACACACACACACACCTAGACACATACACACCCAACTAGACACACACGTGTGTGTGTGTGTGTGTGTGTCAAACCCAGACACACACACACACACATCTAGACACGCACACACACACCTAGACACTCACACAAATTCCTAGAAACACACACACCTATACACAAACACACACACACACACATGCACCTAGACACACACATCTATACACACACATATAAATGACCTCGTGACGGCTATTATTGCCAAGCTGTGACCAATTTCGGCGTTTTAATTAAGCATATTTATAGGGCTGCTGTTTGGTCGGCAGGTCAGTGTAAACAGCCCCGCGTTTCATCATGTCCGTCTGTGGGAAGAAGGGAGAGAGGGGAGGAGGGGATGGAGGGAGAGAGGGAGGAAGGGAGGGAGGTAATGGAGGGCATGAGTTAGAGAAGGAGAGGCGGTTGAAACAGAACGGTGTAATCGGCGGATGTCTTTGAAACACGGGTGATCCGTTATTCTAACGCTACGCCAGCGAATGCCGTCAAACCCAGACGTCTGACAGGCTAACCCATTCCCATTGTAAATATAGCATTACCCCCCACACTCAAACGCTGCCGTGCCATCGACGCCAACCCCATCCCAACTCCCCAGGTGTTGCTTATTTTCCCGTCGTCTTTTCTTATTGTTTGTTTAGCATCGCTCCTTTTTGATAGTTTGTTTTGTTGCCACTTTCATTTTGAAAACACGTCTCCCCCCCCAATCCCCCCCCCCCCTCCAAAACACCCTAAATGCCCCGCGTCCCGAGCGTGTCACGCCCAAGTCAGATCCGCGCTCCACGAACCCCCCAGCGGCTGCCGCAAACACCCCACTTTCTCTGAATATCTTGATCTGCCGAGTGTGACAGCTCCTTGTGCCTTTTGAAAGTCTCTCGCTCTTGCTCTCTCTCTCTCTCTCTCTCTCTCTCTCTCTCTCTCTCTCTCTCTCTCTCTCTCTCTCTCTCTCTCTTTCTCTTTCTCTTTCACTCTCTCTCTCTCTCTCTCTCTCTCTCTCTCTCTCTCTCTCTCTCTCTCTTTCTCTTTTTTTCATTCTTTACTTTAAAAATGACAAGCTGTTTCTTTGCCTCATCACCCCAGGTGCAGAGAATTCTGTCACTGTTTAAAAAAAAAAGTTGTGCTACAAAATGAAAGAACAATGTATTAAGAGAAGAAAAAAAGCTCCCTGTGTTTGTGTGTGTGTGGGTGTGTGCTCGCTGCCTTCATTAATATTTAAGCTTCTTTATAATGGTGTACAAACACTGTACAAACGGCTCTGCACTGTAAGAAAGCGGGCCATAAACATCCTCAGATGATTGGCGACAGATCACAATGGTACCGTTCTAGTTATTTCCTTTTTTTTTCAGGTGGATCAGAATAAGACAGCATGACAGACCTAATGATCCTTGGAGGATACTCTCACTCAGTGTGTGTATGTGTGTGTGTGTGTGTGTGTGTGTGTGTGTGGGTGTCTGTGTGCACGTGTCTGTGCACACACACTACTATGGATGTAGTACACGTTTGTGTATCTGTGTGCGTGCTGCTGTTAGCATTTGCCTTTGTCTATATCTCTCCCAGGGTCTGATGTGTGCATGCAAACACATTGTCTGGAGGGAGACATGACAAAAAACTCCCAGAAGCCTTTGAGCTGTTCTGTGTGTGTGTGTGTGTGTGTGTGTGTGTGTGTGTGTGTGTGTGTGTGTGTGTGTGTGTGTGTGTGTGTGTGTGTGTGTGTGTGTGTGTGTGTGTGTGTGTGTGTGAGAGTTTCTTCTTATTCTTCCCTTTTCCTTCCTCTGTTGCACCACTGGGGAAAGTTGAATCCAAACAAAGGGGAGACAGTGCTTCGGTGTGCTGTGCTCGAATCCATCACCGGATCCCCCCCCCCCACCCCGCGAACGCCCCCCAGCCTCCCAACCCCCCCCACCCAACCACCCCTTCCTCAGACGCCTTTCCTTTACTTTCCAAGTTTCAGTTTTCCATGGCGTTTCCACGACAGCCATGTTTAATTTCCCCCCTTCTAGAGAGATCTACGCATTCAATTTAAACGCCTTTTGAACGGTAGTCATCACGTTGATGTCTTTGTGTTCGAAGTGACGTTATGTTTACACCGTGCGGCTTACACAAAACCGTCTTCTCTTTTTTCGCACGACTTTGGGTCAAGTATTTAAGCACGGGCCTTTGCGACCAAGCATTAGATGCCTTACTGCTGACGTCCACCATCCAGGCTTTTCCTCTCTTCCCGTCGTACGTCGTTCTTCCTAATCCTTCTTTATTTCAACCCAGTGTAGCCGCGACGGTCCCTTTCCCCGTGCCAGGAATTGTGTCGGGATGCAGGACCAGAACCCACGTCGGGAAAGAAAAATTCCCAACAAGAAAGTCAGCGTGTGTTGTCTACGGTGGCCTACCTAGACAGGAACACCAGTGGGGCAATGGGGGAGTCAGTGGAGCGTTGGGGGGACAGGAGCTCGGGGGGGGGGGGGGGGGGGGGGGGGGGGGTAACTTTGTAGCCTCCCTCCAGTCTTAAAAGTCTGTCCCCGACTGAAGTGGTTAAATGTGAGAGTAATTGTGTTTTGTTTCTGGGACTGACACGCCAAGCCCCGTGGAACCCCATCTCCCTCCCAGTGACAAGCCCAGATCCTCCCCTCCCCCCCCTCGCTTGGTCTAATTAGAGGATGTAGCCCAGGGCTCGTGTCCCAGGAAGGCCCCCCCCTCCTCCCCCATCTCCCCCCTTCTTCCCCAAGATGGCTCCCAGAAGAAAGGCCGTAATTGGGTTCTTTAGTCATAGTCTTCATTTTAGCTGGAAAGGCATCTGTGTGTTGCTATCACCTCAGAATACCATCTCTCTCTCTCTCTCTCTCTCTCTCTCTCTCTCTCTCTCTCCCTACCCCCTTGCCCCTCCCCGTCGCCCACTCCTCTTGCCTCACTTAATGAGGCCCCATAATAACACAGCAGTTGTGCAGTTGTTTTGCTACCTCAGTCAAACAGCGGGATCACGGCGTAGTGTGTTTCCAGTACCATTCACTTGTCTACTTAGACAGGGTAATGAGTATCATTTGGAGCTACAAAAAGCAACCGACATACAAAAGCGCTTTCGTCTTCTCTAGTTACACCTCAAGTATCTTGCCGGGGCAGTTAGCTGTGTCTTTTAGCCCCGAAACACATCTGTCTTTTTTAATTGATCGGTTATAAATAGAATCCTTTCGTTATTACGGGAGTCTTTGATCGCGATAAGGAACGCTAGGAACACTGATCAGTGTCGGATCGACCACGCTTTATTTACTTATTTATTTTCACTGGGCTACTCGTCATATCCCAAGGCACCTCATTGAGAACAAGAAAGGCCGGTTACCACGGAGACCAGACCCGTTTCAGGCGGGGACAAAATACAAATACAAATACAGTGTTTGGGGGTCGACCGTCCCCCCGGATTGATAAGTGTGAACTGCAGAGAACGCCAGCTGCTATATCATTTATTTATTTGTTTGTGTCGTTCGTCCGGGACTCGCCCGGCCGCTGGTAATCTTGGCCGGGGGCCAGAGCGAGGCGGGGCTTACCCGCGGCCGTGGGGCGGCAGCAGCGGCGGCGCCGTGGTCAAACAGCGGCAACGAACGCCAGCAGAAGCTAAGCGCTGTCGTCTTCCCGGCCAGCCGCGTTCACACACCGAGAAACAAAAGGAACGCGCTGACAAATATGTCCTAATTACACCGAATACAGGCCTAGGGATCGTTTGGATTAGTCCACGGCTGTTTTTTTCTTTCCCTTTTCTTTTCCTTTTTATTACAAGGTACGGCTATTACACTAATGTGGCAAAAATGCAGTGTTTACAATGTCATTTAGTCAACTGTTGGTTTAACCCGCGGGCGCGAGCGACGCTAGCTTTAAGGTTTCTTTGTTTTAGTGCGATCTCTTTCTTTTTCTCTCGTCTTTCGTTCGTTGGTGACGCGTTCCTCTGCGCCTTAATTAAACTCCAGAGTGATGACTGGGAGCGCGCGGGTCTCTGTGGTTTTGTAAGCGCTCCCTGCGTCCCACGTGCTGCTCTATGCAGACTGGTTTCAGCCACGAGCTGAGAGAGAGAGGGAGAGAGGGGGAGAGAGAGTTGGAGGGGGAGAGAGAGAGAGGGCTGAGAGTTAAGACAAGATGCCGGCGACGCAGAAGTAAGACTCAAGGAATCTTCCAGAATGCTGATTAGTTCTCTGAAGGCTTCGGTTTTTCGCGAGGTGGTGTGACTGTCATTTCTCAACCTAAAGGTTACTCCATGCTTATGATACAACAGTAACAAACCAACAATGTATCGTTTTTTTTTGTCTGTCTTTTGTTGGCCCTTAATTAGATTTGGCCCTTATTGCTTG
>NC_044055.1:7529003-7636503 GCF_902167405.1 Gadus morhua | reverse complement strand
ATGTGGTGTCCCCGAGCCCCCCCTCTCAGGGGGGGGGGGTGTGGGTTATAAAACTCCACTGGCGGTTCCTCTAGACTCTGGAGGACTGCTCAAGTAAAACTTTGGTGGGTATTTTATTTTATTATTTTGAATCTGTTTATTTTATTTGCAGTGTCCTATTGCTGTTCTCAAGCTGGAAGCCGTCGCAGCGTTAACGTACAGCTCTAAATCATTCAGTTAAAATGTAAATGTTTTGCATTCGTTGAATCTGAGATGCACTTTTGTATAAATAAAAAAAAAAAGACAACTTTCAATGTTTTGACCTTTTGACTGAGAATTGTTCCTATTGGGCGTGCAGGAAGCCAACATCTCCTGGCGGACAGTGCTCTCTGATGTTGTTCAAACGTATTGTACAAATATGGAGCTCTGCATTTCGCAAAGCTCATTTTTTTGTGTTGCACATGTGATGGAAATATTAAAAAAAAATGTATGAGGAAATGGCTTCAATGTCCCTTTATTTATTGATGTATCTTATGTGTGTGCGTGTGCCACCGAGTGTGCATAACAACGTGCAGCGTATATTAAACCAATCCGACAGGACAATACAAACACAATTAGCATTAAATGACATCAACTGCTCTGCTAGGTTCAGGCTTTTTGTTTTTTTGCTTCCTTCATTATATCAAATTGCATCCTATTTTTCCTCTCTCCCTCGTGGCTCTCGCTAACGAACATCTGAGCATCTTCAGGGAGGTCTCTGTTATTAATGACTCCATTACCCATCACCCTGTGCGGTCCCATTCCGCACACCCTTGTGCGCTAGGTCTATTTGGGGAGCCCACAGCACTCCGGGGGACAAACACAGACATTCTTCTGTCTCTGTCAAGTCAGGGGGGGCGGGGGGCGGGGGGGAAAGCCATGCGACAACATCTGCCTGTCCTACAATTGTTCATGATGGAAAAACTGGTACATAAGCTATGAAAGAGTCACCACTTCACCTCATTAACATCACAACCATAACGGCTAGCTATATGGTGCTAAGGATATCTCGGTAAAAGGGACACTTGGAGGTGACGTGTCCATGTGGCTCTGCTTCGTCTCTGGGATGCTTGTCCTGAAGATTATCTTTCATTATTGATAAAAAGGGGTGTGATTTAATTGAATTTATCTCGGAGCCAGAACAGAACCCCACCTCCCCCCCCCCCCCCCCCGCCAGTCCATCATGGTACGGTCCAACTTTAACTGTCATGCCGAATGCAAGCTGGACATCTATTAAACAAGTTTGCTAGCATCTCCCCCTGCCAGGCACTTTTAATAAGCCTAAAGGGCATTTGAACAGGTCCAGAACTTTGATTTGCCAGAGATGGACTGGCCCACATCATCCATTACATTAAATTGGGTGGCAGCCTCCAGCTCATATTTATGATTTAATTAAATTCACTTGTGAGGCGTATCACAACCACGGCGGCCCTGCTTTTTTCGGCAGCCTAAGCAGCAGCTGATAAAAAAAAAGGATGTTCACACAAACACACACACACACACACACACACATAAACACACGCAAACACACTCACACATGCATGCACGTGGTGTTGAGTTTCTGACACTCGCCCAAGTGTGAGATTTTGTGGGGCTATTCGGCAGGGGAGCTCTCGAGGGCTCATTTAAAGCGATATAATTACAGGGCCCTAAAGTATTCTCCATCAGAAAGCAGCAGAATGGATGGCTTGTTCCGAGATAACTTTGCCTGTATGGCTCAGGGTCCTCCGTGGTGTCATACAGTACAGAGTACAGCAAATGGCCCCACAATGCAACACTGCACCGTACCCGTCCAGCGTATCGTGGTGGGATGGGGCGGCCAGGCCAGATGTTCACGAGAGGACGGAAGTGCCCGGTCGTTGGGCTCTTTCTGCTTGTTCGCTCCGGATATCGCGTGCCTATGGCCGTGTTTTGTTTATTTATTTAGAGGTTTGATGGCTTGTTTATCTAATGCCCGTTCTAATCCCTTTCCTTTCACATTAGTACTGGTAGCAGTAGTCGCAGTAGGTCGAGGTAAGTGAGTGTTGTAGTAGTAGTAGTAGTAGTAGTAGCATGAGTAGAAGTTGTAGCAGTAAATCTAGTGGTTGGCTGTGGTTGTCATCGTAGTAGTAGTAGTAGTAGTAGCACGAGTAGAAGTTGTAGCAGTAAACGTAGTGGTTGGCTGTGGTTGTCGTCGTAGTAGTACTAGTAGTAGTAGTAGTAGTAGTAGTAGTTGCACGAGTAGAAGTTGTAGCAGTAAACGTAGTGGTTGGCTTTAGTTGTTGTCGCAGTAGTAGTATTACAATTTCATTAGTCGTAGTACTGTCGGTATAATAACAGTGGCATAAGTAACACAACAGTAACTGCAGGAGTACAGCATGAGCAAAACTGATGTAAAACGAGCAATTTCACACCGGATGAGCATACAGCATACACACACACTTACACACACGCACGCACACAAACACGTCGGCGTGCCAGCGTTTCAATGTCCGTCCTCCAATTGTCCTTGCTGTCCTTCCTCTTCTTCTTCCTCTTCTTCCTCATCTTCTCATTCTTCTTCTTCCTCCTCCTCCTCTTCCTCATCTCCCCCTCCTCCTCCTCCTCCTCCTCCTCCTCTACCTCTTCCTCTTCTTCTTCTTTGGTGGAGGGGAGATTTGGTTTGGTGAAAACTCAACATAGTTAGGCTGAACGTTCCTCCCACCGAAGGAGACCTGGGAGACCTCTTATGGCATTCAATATGTGCGGCCAAGCGTGGGATCCAGATCCATTTGGCCCAGCGGATCCACTGGGACCGTCTGGAGTAACCCAATATCTCACACCGGTGCTCCACATCCACACACACACACACACACACACACACACACACACACATGGGCACACACGCTCTTTCTCCACTCTTCAGAACTGTGTCAGCAAAATGTACACCCTTCTAGAAGCTCAGAAGCAGGCCGTGACAAGACACTTATGAATATGAATTGAAGCGAGTAAAGGGTGGCGGCGGTTTGAATCGTTCGGCTCGCTCCAGTCGTTTTCTATACTCGTTTAGACGCGCTGAATCTCGATTCAATCTCGGTTTCAAGCCTTTTTTGAAAATGGAAATATATGGACAACCGACGTCTTTTCACTGGCTTTTGAGTATTATTCTGAAGAACAAATGTGCGGATGCTAGACTTGACTCTTTCTAGGTGATAATGAGATGATATTAGGAGCTGTTAAGAGCACCAGCAGGTTCAGTACAGGCTCTTTCGACGGGAGATAGAGAGCGACAGAGAGAGACACAACACCTACCGCCGTGCTAAACTAAAAACTGTTCCACGCATCACAGGGAAAGCGGTGTACGTCGCAAAACTTCACACCATAGGAGAAGACATGGTCTTTGATTGTTATCGTTCGCTCTATGATGCCTCATCAAAACCAATGATATTTGATCACATTTTAAAAAATGTAATCAAATATAATATAATCATATCTAGCATAATCGAAAATATAAACAAATATCATCTAGTATAATCTCGACCCATTTTATCTCGACTCATCAAATGTCCGATCCACCAGTCGACGAGTCTTGTGTAAATTCGAATGGAATATCATTTTATAAATCCGAAAACGTCAAGATGTCCTCCACACCGATCGACACATGGTGAACGTCACGACCGCAAAGAGGCAGAGCTCCGTCCCGTCACCGCATCCATCAGGGCCCAGCGCCGGGCGGCTGGCGTTCTTGGCCGCCAGTCCGCGACCCCTGTCCAGAGGTCAGGCAAGGGCAAGCGCTCCGGCCCCCCCCCTGCCCCTCTCCCAGTGCCCCTCCCCCGGCCACCGGGGCTAATGATCCCCCCTGCCTCCTGAACTGGGAGACAGCTGAAGGTGAGCAGCGCCCTCCAGTACTCTCCCCATCCTTCTCTCTGTATCTCCCTGTCTCTCTCTCTCTCCCTGTATCTCTCCCTGTCTCTCTCTCTGTCTCTGTCTGTCTGTCTGTCTGTCTCTCTCTCTCTCTCTCCCTGTCTCTCTCTCTCTCTCTCTCTCTCTCTCTCTCTCTCTCTCTCTCTCTCTCTCTCTCTCTCTCTCTCTCTCTCTCCCTGTATCTCTCCCTGTCTCTCTCTCTGTCTCTGTCTGTCTGTCTCTCTCTCTCTCTCTCTCTCTCTCTCTCTCTCTCTCTCTCTCTCGCTCTCTCGCTCTCTCTCTCTCTCTCTCTTTCTCTCTCTCTCTCTCTCTCTCTCTCTCTCTCTCTCTCTCTCTCTCTCTCTCTCTCTCTCTCTCTCTCTCTCTCTCTCTCCCTCTCTCTCTCTCTCCCCCTCTCTCTCTCTCTCTGGCCCAATACCCCTGACGGACACTTGAAATAGATAAGGCATGTGTGTGTGTGTGTGTGTGTGTGTGTGTGTTTGTGTGTGTGTGTGTGTGTGCATGTGTCTCTGTGTGTTTGCGCACGTGTGTCTGTGTGTTTGCGCACGTGTGTCTGTGTGTGTGTGTGTGTGTGTGTGTGTGTGTGTGTGTGTGTGTGTGTGTGTGTGTGTGTGTGTGTCCCATTATTTTTCTTTATTTCATTTCTGGGCTTCATTTTTAAAAATGAATCAAAACAACCAGACAATGAAATATAGAGCATGCGGGGTCAACCCGACTGCTAGACTCCAGGCAGCGTCACCAACCAATGGGATGAGGGCTGACAGATTACGAAGGAGGGGAGGGGGGGGGGGGGGATCAATAATGCAACATGTATACAGCCACAGCCATGAACATGGATCCTATCAAAGTGTACAACTGCCAGACACTGCACTTCCACCACTACTATGTATGCTCTGTGTGCTCTATGTGTGCTCTACTTGTTCTCTATGTATGCTCTATCTGGGTTCTATATATGCTCTAAGAATGCTCTATGTAGGCTCTAAGCATGCTCTTTGTATGCTCTATGTACACTCTATGTATGCTCTATGTATGGCCTATGCGGGTTCTATTTATGATTTATGTATGCTCTATGTATGCTCTATGCAAGCTCTATGTCTGGCATATGCATCCTCTATACATGCTCTATGTATGCTCTAACTATGCTCCATGCATACTCTATGTTTACTCTATGTATACTCTATGTGGGCTCTATATATGCTCTATGTGTGACTTGCACCCGGGCGCCGTAGCAGAAACACATTGTGTACATGTGGCATATGTGAGCAGTGTGAGCTCATTAGTCGTACCTGTTGATATTTTAATGTCTTTTAATAATGCTCGGTGTGTGTGTGTGTGTGTGTGTGTGCGTGTGTGCGTGCGTGTGTGTGTGTGTGTGGTACTATAGCTAGACAGAGAATTCATAATTAATCAAAGAATAATCCTAATGGGCTGTTTTTTTATTATCACTTAATGTCTTTTGTACAATTGATACAACCATTTTTATGCATTGAATATGTGCACAGAGGCATTGCACCAGCCAGCAGTATTGTACCATGACCCCTTGCCAAACAGCATCTGCTTAATCTGCCTCGTCTCGATGCGGAGCAGAGAGAACGCTTTTATGTTATGTTATTATGGGTGCTTTCCACAAAGCAATGCATAAACCAGAGGCTAAGATGAGATCTACGTTTTTATTTTGGTCTTTGTTTGGCCTTTTGCCTTGCTGTGGGGATGCGAGGACGTGAGCTGATCACCACACCTCCTGATACCAGTTTGTCTTTTTGTTTTTTTCCGCTTTGCTTATTGGTGATAAAGCAGGAAATGTGCCATTATGGTGTCCCAGAGGAGGACAAGGCCGCGTTCCACCTCTCTGTGACTCCTCTCTAATCATCTCTATACTCCCATCTCCCCCCTTCTCTCTCTTTTTCCACCCGTTTCACTTCTCTATTTTTATTCTTCAGGCTTCCCCCTCGTCCCCTCTTCCTCACCCCTCGCTATGATCTCTAATTTGTGATTTTGTATCCTCTCGCTCCCTTGCTCTCGCTCTCTCTCGCTCTCTCTCGCTCTCTCTCTCTCTCGCTCGCTTTCTCTTGCTATCTCTCTCTCGCCCATCTCCTCTCCCCTGCACCGCTTGTATTGTAAACAGCTCACAAAAGCATGACAGGGTCTGTGCTCGTGTTTCCCACTCTCCCCCTACCCCCCCCCCCCCCCCCCCCCCCCCATGCTCTCTTAGCTATTTGTTATTGTCTGCGCGCGATCGTGTGTTTGTCGCTATCACGTTTTCCCCCTTTTATTCCCGCCTTTTCGTTTTTTTTTCTTTCCTCTGCGTCAGAAAAAGGGAAAAGTTAATTAAATATGGCACGAGATGGAGCCGCATCTCTTTAAACCATCATGTCATTAAAATGGCATCCCTGGGAGATGGGCTTAAAAGGGAGTCGGAGAACAATGTATTCTCAGTCAGATATTTATGGGGGCCTGGTTATGTAAACACGCTCCTTTTATTCTCTATGTATATTTCATGTAATTATCACTTTTTGGAGTCCCCCCCCCCCCCCGGGACCTGTAGAGGAGCGGGGTGATTCAGGGGCGGGGGGGGGCGGGGGGGTGTCATTAGAAGAGACTATTGTTGTTGCGACACTCTCGCGATAAGCGGAGCGTGCTAAGGCTACGCGGTCCCTGACTTGTTACACCTTTTATCTTTATTTATACCCCGTCGTCGCGCACTTAAACCCTGGAACGTCTCCCTCTCGCTCTGGATACGAGCGTGTCGCCGGAGCGCGCGGCTGTCAGCGAGGCTCTCCTAATAGGACTCATCATGACCCGGTGCCCGCCTCTTGTACGCCATCATTAAGGGCAGCTTACCGTACTACAGTAAGGACTTCTGTACTGTCACACGCCGACGTCTCTACAGAGGCTACATGCTAAAATTAAACCGACTTGACGATATCCGCGTGGATGCGCGCATGCACGTAGACCGGCGCGCATACAGACACAAACACGCACACGCACACACACACACGCACGCATAAAATCACGTACGCGGCCTTCGCAGATCTAACAGAAACAGATGATGAAGCACCGTGCGCTTCGTGTACGCTCCGTATATCCGACTATTTAGGAGCGCGGTGCGGGATGCGGACGAGGGGTGGAGGTGGAGTGGAGGAATGGAGGAGACAACAAAGGGGCCGGAGAGCGCTGCCGGTTCTCCGAGGGGCCCTGGGTGCCAGCTGACGGAAGCGGCTAATTAAGAGGGCTGCAGAGCCGGTGGGGGGTCTCATGAAACAGCGGCACCTGGGTTTCACTGGAGGAGGCTGGGTCGGGCACCGCTGCCACACCACTCCTCTCCACAGCGCTCCTCTCTGTGTGGAAGAGGAGGAGGAGGAGGAGGAGGAGGAGGAGGAGGAGGAGGAGGAGCAGGCGGGAAAGATACAGGAGGTGGAAGAGGAGGAGTGGGAGCAGGAGGTGGAGGAGCAGGAGGAGGTGGAGGATGAGAAGGAGGTGGAGGTGGAGCAGCAGAAGGAGGTGGAAGAGCTGAAGGTGGAGGAGAAGGCGGAGGAGGGCCAAAGGTGCAAGAGGAGGGGGAGGCGCAGGAGGTGGAGGAGCGGGCGGTCGAGGAGGTGAGGGAGCAGGAGGTGGAGGTGGACGAGGCGAAGGAGGTGGAGGACTTGGAGGAGGAGGTGGAGGAGCAGGAGGTGGGGGAGGAGGCGGAGCCGGCGAGGCGGATGCCAGGTATCTCTCTCGCCCTAACCCAGCACGTCAAAGCGCTCCTGACGTGTATTAAAGAAACAACAGCGTTGACAACAGCCCCTCCCACCCGCCCCGCGCGTGTGCTGCCGTCTGCTTATGCAGGGGCAGGTTATTGCGCGGCGCGTGATGAAATTCTACATGTCAAGGAGCATTTGTTCAGCGCAGACGCACCTCAGCCCAGAGAGCAGAACGCAACGCACGGGCCAGCCTGGTGATTGACACGTTAGCACTTTGTAAACTAATAAGACTCACACACTCTCACACACACACACATAGGCCTATGCACACGTATGTGAGTACACACATATGACTGGACACACATATGTACACACATGCGCACACATATACACACACACATACTCACACACACACAGACACACACACACACACACACCCCTCTCCTCCATTTACACGTACACACTAATGCACATTCACACACACACAAATTCACCTGCGAACACACACATGCACCTGCATACACACACTAATGCACGTACACACACACACATACCCATGCATCTGCGTATGCATGTAAAGACAAACCCCCACACACACAGGCTTGTATGTATACGCACGTACACTCACACACACACAGACACACACACACAAACAAACATACGCACTTACACAGACATAGACACAGATACACACACACACTCACATAGACACGCACACACACATACACATACGCACTTACAGACATAGAAATAGACACATACGCACTTATACAGACACACACACACACACACACACACACACATCTATCCACACACAGAGCCGCCGTCTCCCCAATGCATGGCTTAATGCCGTCTCCGCTCCATTGTTCGCCGAGGCGTCTTTGCTGCGGGGGTCAGAGTGCCTGGCAGTAATCTAACTAGCAACCGACTGCGGGGACACGGCGAGGTCTGTCGCGGGTTCTGTCATTACCGCTCCCCACCCCTGAGAGGCACCCCGGCGCTCCCGACCGCGGCTGAGCCCCCCGCTGCCCCCCCCCCCCCCACAACCTACGCACACGCCCGGTAAACCTCGGTGAACCGCACTTTTCTAAAGTCGGCGCAATAACCACTGCAGAATTGCTTTTAATCAACGTCTGAAATGAGGGTGACTTGAAGCGTCGCCCCATGCTGATTAAATGTAATTGTTTAATTGCCAAGTGCTGGGAAACCATCCTGAGAGGATTCCAATGGAATTATTTAATCTCCAGTCAGGAAGTTTGCCGTCGCAGGAAAAAGAGCCGGGGCGAGAACGGAAGGAGGCGAAGGGAAGCGACGCGAAGGAATCAAAGCAGAAACGTTGTGTGGGGGTGTTTTTAGTTATTTATTATTATTTTTTAGTTTGTTTGCTTTTTCCCCTCCTTTTTCCAATATGCGCCTCGTGAAATATTAATCCTGGTTTACATTTAGCCGGCCAAGTAAGAGAATGAAGAGTGGAGGCAGAGGGGCGCACACACTCCTAAGTGATCCTGCGATTGCAGCAACAACGGAAAAAAACACGAAACAAGGTCGTGCATGAGGCCCTTTGGCCGCAGACGGAGTGGTGCGGTTCGGCTCTCCGTCTGAGTGCGCTATCCATCTGTGTGGGATGAAGTTGGGGAAACGAATTGATCCAGGTATCGGTCCGGAAATCCATAAAAAAAAAATGATAGACTCTGTTGACCTGATTTCTCCTTAAGCCCCGGGAGAAGACTCTTAGACTACTCTGCATGACTGGGGCTTTTATTGTGTGAACTGCAGGAGGAATCAAAACAGAAACCTAAGGGGCGGACTTCCTCTCCGTGTCTTGCAAGTCATTGCATCTAAAGCGCGGCGGGAAAACCTCTAAGACTTCAACTATAAAATGGAAGTCGTTCAGGGCTCCCTCGCCACCTCTGATCACTGTTTGTGTCTCTGCTAATGGGCTCCATAAACTTTAGGAGCACAGGTGCGCTCCACTGGGGGTCAGAGCTCTCAGACACATTGCTCAGGGTCAAAGACATCCAAGACCCTCATAAACACACACACACACACACACACACACACACACACACACACACACACACACACACACAAACACACACACACACACACCATCAAATATCTCGACATGCATGGAAACATGCATGTCGAGATAAACAATGTATACTTACATAGACGCACGCAAAGACAGGCGCACACATTGGAGGCATATGCACACAGACATGGGGTCACGCAGACACACATGCACTTCAACACATCCTGTCACGTGCAAACACACACACACACACACATACACACTCACACACACACACACACACATTGTTTAAAGCACAGACAGCGAGCAACACATGAGAATAAAACAGTGCTGTTTACATGCACTGAATACAAATCACTCAAGTCTCTGCAGTGCAACATCTATGTTGTTTTTTCCCCGGCGCCTGCCTGCCCCTCCTTGGCCAATTTAAAGTGGCACCATCCCCCTGACGTGTCCAACAGCTCGTCGGCCTGGCACACATGCCACGACATTTCAATCTATCAAGCAAATCGATGGCAGTACTCCGTCTAATATAACTGCACCGCAGCATCTAGGGCTGCGGCTCCGGCGGGACAGCCCTCGCTGGTGCATTTAGATACACAGGGAGAGTGAACCCAGGTCGGCCATTCTGCTGATAAATGCACTTCTGCCTCCCCCCTCTCCCCCCCCCCCCCCCCCCCAACTAACCCCCCCTACACACACACACACACACACACACACACACACACACACCCCTCTCCATCCTCTTTCCCCCTTCCCCCATCGCCCCCAAGGGAAATGTGGTCTGCATCCCTCCGGTCACAAGTGTGGCTCTGCACCTTCCCCCCCCCCCCCACACCCTCTCTCGCCCCCACTCACCCCACCTTCTGCGCCAAGCCACAGGGGCGAAGGGGGAGAGAGGGAGAGAGATTGAGCTAGTGGGAGAGAGGGAGAGATTGAGCTAGTGGGAGAGAGGGAGAGATTGAGCTAGTGGGAGAGAGGGAGAGATTGAGCTAGTGGGAGAGAGAGAGATACATAGGGTTAGCAAGGGTGAGGGAGAGAGAGAGGGATAGCGAGAGAGAGATAGAGCGACAGAGATTGAGATAGGGAGAGGGGGAAAGGGAGAGAGAAAGAAAGCGAGAGATAGAGAGATGGAGAGAGGGGAAAGAGAGAGCATTAGAGAGCGAGACATAGAGATGAAGATGGGGGGAGAGGGGAAAGAGAGAGCATTAGAGAGCGAGACAGGGAGATTGAGATGGGGAGAGAGGGAGAGAGGGGAAAGAGAGAGCATTAGAGAGCGAGAGACAGAGAGATGGAGATGGGGAGAGAGCGGGAGAGAGATAGGAAGCTGGGCACAGGGAGAGATGGGGAGAGAAGGATAGGGAGACGGAGATAGGCGAGGAGATAGAGAAATAGAGATGGGGCGAGGAGGATAGGGAGAGAAGTGGAAGAGAGAGGGAGAGAGTACCAAGGGGGCAGAGGCCGGCTCCCTGCAGCTGTGCCCCTATTCCCAGCACCTGACCAAGGGGGCCCCAGATGTGCGCGGGGGCAGAGGCAACATTTTGAGCAATGCCGGTCCCCTGTGGGAGCGGGCACCTGCAAGGTAACCCCTCGCTATCTAGCATGATGGCGTAATTACTGGACTAATAAGTCTGTGTCCTGAAAGACCTCCTCTCATCTATCAGAAGGCCAGTGCAGACGGCGCGGGGAACGGACTGAGACAAAGGAGACCGCCGCGCCGCCACCGGCTCTTCAGAAGGAAGTTGTCACTCAACTTGTGAGGCTTTGGAGAAGAGGCGGCCTAGTTTGCCCCCATCAGGCTGACAGGGAAAGCATCGGTGGTTTTGGAAGCCAGGATGTGCAGGAAAACAATGGTTGGTTTTTTAATTGATGCAATGGATCTTCTAGACATGGTTTTTAAAGGCTCATATTCATGGATGGTTCAACAATGTCGTATAGCAAACCATGCAGTTGACCATAAAGTTCGTAATAACTACATTTTACAACAAAGTTCTTAAGCTCGGTTTGAGCCATAGAAAGATACAACGTAGTATAAATACACTTAAAGATCGATCCTACACAAGCATATTGTATTGCACTGATAATAGGTCGTTTTATTGTTTCAATGTATGTAGCTTATTCACATTCATTGTGTAAAACATCCACCTTGAACATGAAATATTTCCAAATATTTCCTAAAGCTGACTTACACTGCAAAAAAACAACCTAACACCGAAGCACCGCTAGCAGATAATGCTGTGAAGGTAAATGGTGACATCTAGTGGTACTTGAGCAGAAATACATCTGTTCGACGGTTTATCCGAACAAATACTGTTTTGCATTGTTGCCATGGGATTAGGAGAGAGATCTGTTAAAGAGATAGTCGTAAACATTTTCAAGACGATATATTTTAGTGAAGTAGTGCAAATGTGCTTCCCCTTCAACCCATTGAACTTGCTTTTTGGTGCACACTTTCACCCAACGTAAAGTTCCAACAAAGATGATAAATCCACTGGCTTCATGAAATGGCACTTTTACGTCCTTTCCATCCTATATTGTATAGAAAACGCTTTTAAATTATGTCTGATACATCATTTACACTGTATTTCCTAGTATTTTCTAGCACAAAACACTAATAAACTACACCTCCTAAATTGTACCGCCTAAATAGGCCGCAAGCAATGGTCATTATGACAAAAATAACTCCTAAAATCTAGTTTCACTCCATCTCCCGTCCTCCCATGTGTACTGAGCTGTGACCAGCGTTATTTGCAACCACCAATGACTCAAGTGAAGATGTACACAATACGCATTCATTAATAATAAATCCATGTGCACTCGCGCATGATCGCGCGTGTGTGTGTGCGCGCGCCTCCGTGTGTGTGTGCGCGCGCGTGTACTCTCCTGTCAGTGGCTGCCGTGAAGGTCAGCCGAGGACTGAGTGGCCCGTCTCCGCGGGCACAGGATGCGGGCGAAGGCGCGGCGGAAGCTACTGTGGCAGAGCGGGTACAGGAAGGGGTTAATGGCCGAGTTGAGCCACAGGAGCCAGAAGGTGACCTCATACCAGTGATGCGGGATGCAGCGCCCCCTGCAGGCGGCGCGGATGATCATCAGGAGGGTGTAGGGCGCCCAGCAGATGGCAAACACGCACACGATGATGGCCAGGGACTTGGCGATCTTTTTGTCCCTGGACAGACGACTGGGGCGGCATGCCGCCGACAGGTCCAGTTTGCCCGTGGTGCCGGTGGCGCCGGTGGCGTTGGCGGCGGTGGCGTTAGCGGAGGTGGTGGAGGAGGAGGAGGAGGGGGAGGAAGGGGAGAGGAAGGAGCCCCTCATGGCCAGCCTCGCCCCCAGACCCCCGTGGTGCTGGTGCAGGGAACGCGACGACGGGGGGCCGTCCTTCCCCTGGGCACAGGAGGCTGCACAGGAGGCTGCCTCGGCGGCGGCCAGGTGGTGGTGGTGGGGGTGGTGGTGCTGGTGGTGGGGGCGGGGCAGGACGCGGGGCTCCGGAGGCGGCGGCGGCGGCGGCGGCCGGGGGGCGGACTCCCTGCTGTGGAGGATCCGGCGGCGGCGGATGCTGAGGTAGATGCTGATGTGGAAGAAGGCCACGGAGAGCAGCGGCGAGAAGAACTCCAGCATGGAGGCGCTCAGCAGGAAGTACCAGGTGGAGTAGAACTCGGCGAAGCACTGGCCCGTGGGCACGCGGCTGCGGCCCACCGCCAGCTCCCAGAAGATGATGGCGGGGCCGTACAGGGCGAAGGCCAGCAGCCACACACCCAGCATCTTGGCCATGGCCTGGTGGGGCATGCCCTGCCTGGCCCGGTAGCTCACCTGCAGGGGACACACACAGCGGGCAGACACGCTGGATGAGTGCGCCGCATCGTTTGCATTGTGTGTGGTGGTTGTGGGCGACGTTGTGGACCAATGTGTTTTAAAGACGCACAATAACCGACTCAATAATGTGTTGTTTCAGTTGCCTCGATAGTTAAATGTCAACCCTCAAGGGAAATGTTAGATAGGATGTTCGTTGTATTTATTTTTGGTCTATGTTATGAGCCTAGTTTTAGCATTGGAATATGCAAAGAAATAATGTGCACATTATATATTAAATATCACACGCGACTTAGTGGACCATTGTGTTTATAAGACGCGCATTAACCAACTCAGAAACTCACGTCAACACTCCAATGTTAGTCACGAAGTTCATTGCATCTATTTTTGGTCCTAGTTTTGAGCCTAGATTTAGCATTGGAGTATACAAAGTAATATTGTGCATATAAAATATGCAACTGTGTAAGTTTTCCCATTAGCAGCCTCTAGTGGCCTGTGTTGTAGCTACATTTATTGCTTTATAATTCGAGGAAGATTCCCTGGATGGATTGAGTCGTGGTAGAACATTCAGAAAGTGCAGGTGTAAGCATTCATAGTTGCTTTTAGACATACAAATAGCACTTTGTTTTAACAGTAGTACAATGTTATCCATGCTCAAACTGAGACATTAGAATAATCCAAATGTTTTCTCCTGGCCCATGTTAGACTACTTTATTATGACACAAAGTGCAGGGAGTGGTGACAGATGCAAGACCACAAGGTGGCTTGGAGTGTAGCCAAGCAGACCCGACCCTTCCAAAAAACACACACACACACACACACACACACACACACACACACACACACGTGTGCGCACACGCACCACACATACACACACACACACACACACACACACACATACAAACAAACATACACACACAGACACACAAACACACACACAGAAACAGACACACAAACACACACACACACACACACACACACACACACACACACACACACACACACACACAGACACACAAACACATATACACACCACGCGCAGCTGGTGTGCTTTCAAGCAAGACAGTTTTCCAAGCTAATAGGCAGTGCTGTCTTGTACCTGGCCCTGCAGCCTGACCTCAGTGTAACCGCAAAATGTACCCGTTGATGTGGATGAAAGGACACACCCTAGTGGTGGGGTTTGGTACGACACCCCCATGCATATGTAGAATAGTCAGCCCTCTTGTCCACGAGGGCCATTTGCCAATGAGCTAACTTGATTCAAACGTAGGATGATAACCTAACAAACATGAAGGCAATTTCATGTCCACTCATTTTAAATATTATAATGAGTTGATCTAATTTTAAGATTATAGTGAGTTCATTTATTTCAAATATCCTGATATAAACAGCTACGGATGCTTCCTTTTAGACATAAATTTGAGAAATAAACGGAGAAATGTTTTTGTCATAACTGTTAGTAGTACTGTTGTTTATGATTATCAGCATAAGCATTCATAATCGTAGTTGTAGCAGAAGTAATATGAATTCTGATTGTGCGTGTGGCATGTGTATATGCGATTATTCATATCTTTCATCAGCATCTGATTTGTATCATAACAAATATAACTTTTTACTGTATCATTTGAATGTTTGTAAGAGTGCATTAGAAGCCCATATCTATATATAGTAGCAGCAGTAGTAGTAGTATTAGTGTTGGTTCTGCTAAATGCCCTAATTGTAAATTGGTGGTGGTAGTGACAGTAGTAGTAGTAGTAGTAGTTGTAGTAGAAGGAGTAGAAGTAGTAACTCCTAGTAGGACGAGTAAATAGTAAATGGACTGCATTTACATTACGCTTTTCAGTCCCGCGGCCACAAAAAGCGCTTCATATATATATCGCTTTGTTCACCAAATCATCCACACATTCATACCCACATGCATACACCTGTTTATACAGCCATTCATACAGCCATTCAGACAGCCATTCATACACACGTACCTACCCCTGTTCATACAGTCATTCACACAGCCTTTCATAAACACATTTGTGACTGCGGTGTCAGCCCTGCGAGGCAGAAACCAACCTGTCAAGAACAGTCAGAGTGTTTTCCTCAGGAACACCTCAGCACTTATCTAGGAAAACCAACCCGCAATACCCCATCAGCCCAGGCAATCCCAGCCGTACTAGCACTAGTAGTGGTAATAGTAGTAGTACTAGTAATAGTAGTAATAGTAGTAGTAGTAGTAGTAGTAGTACTAGTAATAGTAGTAGTATTAGTTGTAGTAGTAGTAGTCATGGTAGAAGTGGCAGTAGTAGTAGTCTTTACATTTTGCGTGTATGTTTAGTGGTGATAGTAGTAGTAGTAGTAGTAGTAGTAGTCATAGCAGAAGATCTATAAACAACTTGCTTTGTGCACAGTAAATAGCTACAGTGTTGCTAGGTTACACATTGATCTCCCATCGATAAAATGAGATTAGAGGACTACTCAATAAGGATAACAATGGTCTAGCATCAATAGGAGAACATTCAAAGCCTCCATTAGCAGTCAATTTCTAAAGAATATACTTACACAGTGTAATCTAATTCATAAATATTGTGGTTTCTTTTTAGATTTCATGGTTATTTACATAATCTAAATTCCACAATAATAATAAATAATTCACAGATTACTAACAGGTACTCAACATGTGATTATTTACTAGCTGTGTGGGAAGTTACTACTATTGGTGTCAAACCATCATATTTGATACACTGTTCATATGATGAGAAAAATGTAATCCCTTCCCTTCCAGTGCAGTATTCAATCCACAGAAGGAAAATCGAACCCATCTCCTATTCTTGCACAGCTCTTGCCTAATGCTACCCAGTAGATTGGTCTGGGAGAGGCTGGATTTCCTCAGCAAGGTCAAACCTGTAAATAGGAAATACGTCCGAAAACGTATTCTATCACCGACTTTAGCCTTTTGTAATGGTGTCAGCTCCCATCTCCACTTTTAAAGCACATTCATTCTGGCTCCACCTGCGATTGTCAAAGGCTAACTTTGACAACCTTTAAAAAATGTAGGTGATCGGTGGGGAATGCTTTTAGGAAAATGCACCCTTTCCCGCGGCATGGTTCTGCTGTGATTGATGTCGACTGGTTTTCAGGACCCTGGCAGATAGAGGATCCCCATGATCAAAGCAAGCTAATTAAAGAAGAGTATCTCTCCCTGTGCCTCCTTCTCTCTGTGTCTAGCTCTCCCGCTCTCTTGTCCTTTAGCTCTCTTGCTCTGTCTAGCTCCCTGTCTCTCTCTCTCTCTCTCTCTCTCTCTCTCTCTCTCTCTCTCTCTCTCTCTCTCTCTCTCTCTCCCTCTCCCTCTCCCTCTCTCTCTCTCTCTCTCTCTCTCTCTCTCTCTCTCTCTCTCTCTCTCTCTCCCTCTCCCTCTCCCTCTCCCTCTCTCTCTCTCTCTCTCTCTCTCTCTCTCTCTCTCTCTCTCTCTCTCTCTCTCTGGTGTTATTTGTATTCATTGCTCTGATGTTAAGTGTTTGCTTATGAAAGAAAACAGAACACTCTCTTTGTCTACTGTGCCAGGCTGTGCACTCATCTTAGAGTTAGCATGCATTGCATATGGGCACACTGACTTAGACACACACACACACGCGGGCGCACGCATGCACACACACACACACACACACACACACACACACACACACACACACACACACACACACACACACACACACACACACACACACACACACACACACACACACACAAACACACACACACACACACACACACACACACACACACACACACACACACACACCCACACACACACACAGCAAAAACTGGATAATTCTGGGCAGCAACTGGCAGTGGAGGAGACAGGAGATTTGTCATGTCGGCACAAGAAAAATACACACCTCAGATGGAACGTTCAAAATGATCTCGTACGTCAGAAAAAAGAAAAGAAAGAAAAATTGTCCTATTTTGTATCCAAAATCCATTCATTTTTGCTCTCTTTGATTATTCCCACTATACCTGGTATCAGTCATCACTGCCTCACACCTAACACGATCATAACACACACTACTTCCTCTGAAGTACAGCCCCCGTGGTGACTGGCCATTCATTCAGCATGGGGGGGTGGGGGGGGGGGGGGGGGGGCGGCACCTGAAAGAGGGCTCAGAGTGGCGACAGGCATGGCAGCCGTTCTGCGCTGAGGGCTCCAGCACATGACCTCTGACCTCCGTGTCCGCTGCCACGGCCAAAAGGGCTTTCATTAGCGGCGGCGCTGGGCCTGGGCCGGTCATGGAGGATTAACCCGTACAGATGGCCGCGGCCCGGGACAGAGGGTTGCCTTGGATCACCTTTGACTCCCCTGGCCTTTAGGTCTACGAACCAATACCTGAGCCATCCCGTTCCCAAAGAAACCATTAACCTGCAATATGGTTTCCCGAGGGGGAAAAAAAGCATAGGCCTCAGTCATTTCATCGCTTAGGTTCAAACATATCACCATCACACCGAGCCGATGGATAGGATGGAGACATGAGGTGTAAACAATTGGGGCGTCTTCAATCGGGGAGATAAAAAAAGTGAAATATGCCGATTCAAAACTGTGTTTGGCGGCTGGCGAGGGACGGGGCCGCGTCTCTACGTTTCCACTCACCGCCCGCGTGACGGACAGGAAGCGGTCGTAGCTGATGAGCACGATGTTGAAGACGGAGGCGGAGCACAGAAGGTAGTCCATCACCAGCCAGAGTTTGCACAGGGCTCGGCCAAGCGTCCAGCGGCCCGTCAGGACGTAGGGCATGTAGAGCGGGATGCAGAAGGCCCCTGGGGGACGTCAGGGAGAACAAGGTTACTCAGGTCACACAGCCGCACCGTGAGGACTGAGGTGTGGAAGGGGTGGGAGTTGCATGCATCGATCTGGTTTTGCATGTGTTCATTCATTCATTCGTATGTTTGTGTGTCTGTTTGTTTGTTCATTCATTTGTTAGTTTGTTCATTCATTCATTATTTATTCAATCATCCATTCATTTATTCATCCATTCATTAACAGTACAGTAAATATGCATACATATACCCCCACAATACATATGCATACAGTGATTATGCACATACAGACAGACACAGACAGACATGAAAAGACAAGACAGAAAAGACTGAGAGTATGTTCGTGACAAGGTCGTGAAACTTGATAGTATCTATGCGTAGTTGGTGGTCAAAAGACGAAAAGCATAAATAGGCTACATATGGAACTTACCTACAAGGAAATCCGATACTGCCAAATTCAGAAGGTAGTAGTTGCATTGTCTCCTCAAACTCTTGTCTACTTTGAAAGCGAAGATAACCAACGCGTTTCCCAGGACAATCACAACAACCAAAGTCACCATCAACACCACCAAAACGACAAACACAGGTCCAGAAAACGCGAAGTTGGAGTGGATTTTGGTAGAGTCGTTGCCAAAATAATATCCACTTGAGTTAGAAGAACCGTCCAACTGATCTTCCGACATTGTCCTGAATTGAAAAACAAAATCTAGGTCGCCGTCAATTCGTCGCCCAAAATCTGTCGGAAAAGGCAACAGGTGCCACGCGAAAAAAAAACGCCAAATCCAGCGACCCATATATTATTTAAAAACGCTCATTCTGATCTGCAAATGCATTGCATTCTGCTAATGAACTAATGAAATAGCATAAGACTAAAACATGGGTACGCGTGTTGTCATCTCAAAATGTACCCAGAGCACCTCGTGGATTACGCACAGTGTAGCGCAGCATCCCATCTTCAGCTCAGTCTCTGCTCCACACCACCACAGCTTCACGCCAACCCACCTCCACACCACCACAGCCAAACCACCACCCCTCGCTCCTGGACATGTACCAACTGCTTTTCTATATCTAATGGCCGATTTTAGTAAGTGGTTTTTAGT
The DNA here is from genome assembly GCF_902167405.1 of Gadus morhua. Classification (NCBI taxonomy): domain Eukaryota; kingdom Metazoa; phylum Chordata; class Actinopteri; order Gadiformes; family Gadidae; genus Gadus; species Gadus morhua. Next base: position 7,617,178 of record NC_044055.1, on the reverse strand, counting down.
TGTTGTTATTTTTTTTAACATTTTGCCTAATGTGGGAAAGGGTCAATAGGCATAATCGGATTTTGAGCCCAATTTGTTTCCCAATTAATTTGGCCTGTCTGTCTGTCCGTCCGTCCGTCTGTCTGTCTTTTTCTTTTGCATTAAGAAGGACTAATAACACGTATATCTGCCTCTCTGTCTGTCTGTCTGTTTTTCTGTCTGTCTGTTTGTCTCTCTGTCTGTCTGTCTGTGGTTCTATCTGTTTGTGGTTCTGTCTGTCGGTCTGTCTCTCTGGTAAGGAATTAGAGGAGCTAATAAAAGGTCTGTCTGTCTTGTAAGGACTAATAAGGATTAATAACTGGTTTCAAATTAAACGGAAGAAGTAACAAGGAATCGAAAAATGGAATGCACCGTATGCATTGTTCCTGTAAACGTTATCTTCCAGGGCTTGTGCATCCGGACCCAACCAGACCATTGTTAGTGGCCCTGTTTGGTCTCAGAAGCACAGCCCTGTTTATGACTCGCGTCTGGTCTCCTCTTCTCCGTGTGACTCGATACAATCTGATTGACCTGCGAGGGTCAATGAGCAGCAACAGAAAGAGGTGGAGAGTGTACCCACAACATACCTGCTGGGAAGATACATGTACTCAGTAAGCTGCCCATCCTCTGTCAGACCCCAGCAATTGGACCTTGTGTTCAGTTCCATTGCAAGTTGCTTATTGTATTCCTGGTCACAGACACACATTCGTCTTTTTTGTTGGCCCGACAATGTTTTGTGGCTTTCCCAGCTGTGGTCTGAGGGAAAATAAGAGGCGACCCTGCAGCATGGTGGAAGTGTTACTGAAGGAGTTGTTGGTGGGAACTGTTGCTATTATTGTGCAAAGATGAAGCCTAGGCTGTAATGGAGTAAATCTGGTCACAACTGCACCAAGGCAGAGGGCAAATTGGGACATGGCACAGAAGTAGGTCTATCAATTTGTGTTCGACATTCCCTTTGAGATTGTCATTTGAAATGAAACAAAATGTTTCAAGAAATTATAAAGACGTTCCGCGATAAATACATGGAAAAATAAACAAAACAATATAAATACACATGGAATTGTAATGCCGAATGCCAAAGTTATTTGGCCCTTGTTCTTTTCATAACAATTCTCTGATTAAATTATGCAAAATACAAATTGTGTTTCCCAAGCGCACCCCATTCCTTGTTTGGATACTATTTGAGAATGCATTTTTCAGATCCAGGGCCCGAGGTGCAGAAATGTAAATTTGTACAACAATGTGAAATGCTAAAATAATCTCATGTATTTTTGAAGTGCGCACTCGAAAATTCCCAGTAGTACACAGTGGTGCAGCACGTTACAGTCCTTCTAATCATTGCTATATCAACAACATCATGAAACAAAAGCTCTGATTAATACCTATAATCAAAACAAGTCATCAGTTTGATGGCAATCTTTTTTTCCATTTCCTTTTTGCATTCTGCTTGTGCCAATGATGATGTTTGGAATGGCAGACAAGCTTTGTCTCCAATTGTATACACAACAGTTGTTTATCAAGTGTTGTGTGTCAATAAATATTTTCTGTTGACAATTACGTTTGGTAACCTATATTGGTAACCTATAGAGCAGAAATATGACTTGGGACTTCGGTAGTGTAGGGTCAATAAGTCTCCCAGTAACAGAAGAAGGTCAGAAAGATTTGAGGAGTTCAATTAACTTTAATCAGACAATTGGCATTGTTCAAATCTACCTAGGGTGATAAATGGTTTGTGCTGAGATTTGAAGAGGAGCAAGATAGAATAATCAAGTAATTTCAAGCTCATCATGAGCCATTCACATCCTGTTTAATAACAGTGGAGTTGATAATGTTCAGCTCTGAACATTCTCCCCTGCCATTCTGCACACAGAGCCGTGGTGGTGTGTGTGTGTGTGTGGGGGGGGGGGGGGTCCTCAACACCATCATTATACATCATCATACGAAAGGTTGAGCTTATACAGCCAAGTAAGACTATGTATCTTAAGGGCGAATGCATCAGAGGTTGAATTCCAATTTGCCCTCCTCACTCTATACTGGATGGTGTATTGAGTTCCTAGGACTCCCAGCCAGACGGTCTTGTGTTCAATCCAAAACTGCCTAACCAGGTTGTGGGTATGTTCCCGCTCTCTCCCTCCTGAACGACATGTATTTGAATTCAGTGCGTCCCTTTGGATAAATATTCTACTCACAGGACTGAATCGTACATATTAGCTGTTACTATGGAGTGTCAGTTGTCAGAGAGCACAGAGAGGGAGTGAAATGATTATGTTGGAAGATGAAATTATTAATGAAGTTCCCAAGGTCTGTGGGTGTAAACTGGTGGAGTTTAACCTGTAAAAAAACACTTTGAAAGAGATTGTGTCAAAAGATCGCACTGTTCAAAAATGACATGCCCTACCTGAACATAGCAATCAGTCATCCCAACAACATCGGGTGATGCCTCACCAACAATGATTCATGCTTTAAGGGTGGGGGGTAGAATATATAATGGGGTATAGGTATTCCGAACACAAGAGGTTGAGTCACCTCCCTTTGCTGTTTGTAAACCATTGGGTTTTTCCATTTCAACGTTTCAATTGGCCATTGGATGCATAATACAGTCTCCGCACAACTACAACTCTGCCATCTTTATAGACCATTTTTTGCCGAACACAAGCCAAATCATACAGAAAGCAGAGGCAAGGCTGGATATTTGATGTATTTAGAAATATTGGTCAAAACAGACTCTATTCTACCATTGCATTAAAGACATCATGTTAGGTTTAAAACAAAATGATTCACAAAACGTTTTTCACAGCTGCACTTCAACCTGCAGTCCTGCTTGCGGTAGGGCAAGGCTATTATCATACTTTTGATATTTGAAGCCCATATAATAGGTCTGGGTGTGACTCATCCTCACAACATTTTGTCATGTTAAATTTTTTATTAAAAAAGACTGGAGAAAATGGTGGCCCGCTGGGTTATCAGTGATGTGACCTAACCCCACCTTCAAAATCTGCTGAAATATTAATTGATCATGTTTTAAATATGCATTGTTATAAATAAACATAATTACATTTGAACGAACGGTGTTCAAGTGTTCTTTTCACAATATGAAGTCAAAAACGGCTTCACTTGCTCAGAGGCAATCATTCAAAATATTCAAAATATACTTGAATCTCTTCATTCATTTCGTTTTTTATGCGATAACTAAAATGTCCGTCACCTGTGTTGAAACAAATAGTATGCACATAATGCAAGTGTATGACATCAATTGCATTGTCGCTCACAATAGGCCCGACAATCAAGGTGATAGCATTGTCTTAAAATTGAATACCTTCTATAAACATTAGCATGCGACGGTAAAATATTGTGTCCCGGCCAGAAGTGAGACATAAGCAGATAGATTGCGTTCCGTGGATGCATGATAATTATAATCAAGTTGAACATATCTCGGCGGTTGTAAATGCACTGAAAAAGGAAGACACCACTGATGCAGGTGCGCCCACCAGGCTTCCGTGTAGCTTAGCAACCCCAAATCCAATAAGATCAAAGCAAAAAACATATTTTTCACTGCATAGTTTCGTCTCTTTCAAGTAAAGAAAAGCAGGGGTGTGTTCGCAGTGTGCAGTTTTTCTTATTCGATGCATTTGAAGTACTCGCGTGGTATTTTCAATTTCTGGGTTATATCCTCATGGTTGCATACAATTATTTACTATGTCTCTTTGGACAAAAGCATCAGCTAACTAAATGTCATGTTATGTGTTTGTGTGTTTGTGTGTGTGTGTGTGTGTGTGTGTGTGTGTGTGTGTGTGTGTGTGTGTGTGTGTGTGTGTGTGTGTGTGTGTGTGTGTGTGTGTGTGTGTGTGTGTGTGTGTGGTGTGTTAGCGCGTCGGCCTGCATGTGTTTGTGTGTGCGTGGGTGTGTTTGTGTTTATAATTGTGTGCCGATCTGTTTGTGGGCATGTGTGTGGGTGAGTGTGTGTGAGAGAGTCAATAGAATATGTGTGGGTAATTAATACAGTATAGACCTACTATGATCCCCTCTCTCTCTCTCTCTCTCTCTCTCTCTCTCTCTCTCTCTCTCTCTCTCTCTCTCTCTCTCTCTCTCTCTCTCTCTCTCTCTCTCTCTCTCTCCCTCGTCTCTTAAATGTCCCCATTGGGAATAGTATCTCTAGTCTCCTTTTGAAGCGGTGGCCTCTCCTCGCCGCCATTATCTTGTCATTTGTGGGGGATTAGGCGCCGTAGCACAAACGCGCAGTCACCGAGTGTGACAGCTTACAATAATTGCCGGGCTAATTAACTTGAACTCACACCGTTCACGTCTTCCCTCGCCGGCACAAGACCTGATTTGATGAATATATGCTTGCGTAATTTAGTTCTTAACTTGCAGTTCTTTTTTTCTCCCATTTCTTTTTTTTTCATGAACGAAGCCATTGAAGTAAGTCTCAGGATAGTCTGATAGGGCTATGTGTGGGCTGGGTTCCATTGTATGTCTCTTCACATTAAGGCCGGAAACGTAGGCTTGCTCATAGAATCTCCATAAAAAGGCTGACAATGAATGCCATTTTATTTTGAAGAAACCAATCATCCCTTTGAGTGTGGGCAGGAGAACAAGAATGTGGTTTTTTTTGCATGAGCTTCCAAAGGGCGCTAAGATTTGAGCGTTTACCAATAACAGGAAAAGGAACGGGGCCTTTCAGTTGTTGACTGTAAAGCCGTAAAAAATGTCGGAAACACTTTATAATAAGGTGCCATAATAAATAGCAAACTAGTCATTACCTAACCCTTTGTTAATCTTTGTTAATTGTTTCTAAAATATCTATTTGGCAAAATTTAATAGTTTTTCATCATTAATTTAATATTAGTTGTCTGCATAACCCTAACCCAATCCAAACACACGACTCTAATCCTAACACACGGCCCTAACTCTAACACACGGCCCTAACCCTAACCCTAACCATAACACAAGGCCCTAACCCTAACACACGACCCTAACCCTAACCCTAACCAGCAACACTCTGGTCAGTGAAACTTGTTAACTTGTGCCGAAATAGCCTAGATATTTTAGTAACAATTAACAAATATTAACAAAGAGTTAGGTAATGAATAGTTTTCTATTTATCATGGAACCTTATTATAAAGTGTCGACAAAAAGTCAATCATCTGTTTTGATATTATTTCCGTTGTATAATTATTGTTTATTAACGCTGGGGACCTGACGTCATTTAGACACACAGAACCCACGTGGACGGTGAAAGCACCCTGTGAGCGGGCAGCTAGTCACGTGACATGGGGAGGGGGGGCAGCAGCGGCTGTCAGCTGAGCTGATTTTTAAAAAAGCTCCTCACTGGCTGGCGATGTTTGTTGCGAGCAACAAGTTTCACCCATGTCCGTCCAACCTGTAAGTTTAAATATACTGTGTTTTTTACTCCTAACAAACAATAAAGGTCACTTGATGTATGATTAGTTAGTTTATATTACAATAAGTACAGTTCGACATAGTCTTTGTAAATAGCCTCCATATCGCTGTGTTGCGTTAAACAAAAACACGTTGCGACCCGTTGCATTCTCTATCAACACACTTTTTAAGACGAGTCACCGTATGTGCCTTCTGACACTCGCCTAAAAACTGACGTCTATTGGTTCTCTTCAAAGGAAAGTGACGGTAGGGAGGGTCACTCGGTGATGGACCCGGCCGAGCTCGAGGCCCAGCTGCTCCTTCATGCAGAGGAGGGCGATCGATCACGTGTTCAGAGTCTCCTCCGGCTCATGATGGCCCAGAGTCAACATTTCAATCTCAACTGCAGATGTAAGTGCAGGTTCATCAAAACGAAACGGCTTGTGTTTAACTGGCTAATATACGTTTGATGGTGGGTTTTGGTCTTTTTGACCTCTGCCACCGCTTTAGCTCGGAGTGATGCCAGGGCGGGATGGACGCCACTTCATCTCTCAAGTCACTTCGGTCATACGGATGTCGTAGAGGACTTGCTCAAGGTAAGGCAAATTATCTTTTTGATTTTGAGAATCCAAAAAGTATTTTTATGGATTTGTTTCTTGCCTTGGGGGGATAGGATTAGGGGGGTGTCATAAATATGGCTTGTTAAGCCCCATTGAGACTCTAACTGTGATTAAGTGCGATACAAATAAAATGGAATTGAGAAGGGCATTATTATTATTTATTTGTTTTCAAAAAATGTTATGATGTTACCATTTTATAGTCAATGGTTTAATCGCTCCTCAATCATCTTGTTTGGGGAACTAAATCGTTGGATGTGTCTGTGCTTCCCCGGTTGACGGAGCGGATTGAGTGAACAGGTGTGTCATTCGAGGCTGTCACATTCAATACTTGTTGTCTGAGTAATGTGCTATCCAAATACTAATTATTTGCAGCCCTCAATGGGGACCTCTGATAATTTATTTGGTTGGGGGGGGGGGGGTGTGTTGTGGTTCAGAGCTCAGCTTGCCCTGAGTCGAACCAATTTTAATTCCAGACATGTAGTGCATTTAGCAGACACTTTTATCCAAAGCAACTAACAACCATTCATGCACACATTCACATACCGACGGCGGAGTCAACCATGCAAGGCGACTGCCAGCTCGTTGGTGGGGGGGGAGGAGTTAAGGTGAGGGACACCGTGACCTCGACACTCAGTCAACCCACTCTACCTCCTGAGCAACCCCCCCTCCAGACTCATTGTCTCATTATGTTCAGCCTAGTGGGATGCCTGTTTGCGTTTGCCTGTTTATGTTTTGCTCTTCCTTTTTCATTGGGGTTGATTGGCAGGCTGGGGCCCACGTGAACCTGCAGGACGACCTGGGCGACACAGCCCTGCACAAGGCAGCCTCCTCGGGCAGAAAGGTGACCGGATGTGTGCCGGTGATGGTGGGCTAATGCATTGTTTACCGCATCATTTCCGCTTCCACATTCATCTTAAGTGGCGGCGGCCGTGTTGTTTTATCCTCCGTCCGCCTCAACTCGTCAACTCGCCCCATCATGCAGAATATTCCCATCATGGACTCTTGATGACTATTGTCTACCTTTGCCATTGGAAGTGTTTTTTGTTGATCTGAATGTTTAGCGCAGGTACTGTGTCGTTTAAGTCTGGATCCGAGGAGGATCCAGGTGTGTGTGTGTGTGTGTGTGTGTGTGTGTGTGTGTGTGTGTGTGTGTGTGTGTGTGTGTGTGTGTGTGTGTGTGTGTGTGTGTGTGTGTGTGTGTGTGTGTGTGTGTGTGTGTGGAGCCTCAGTGTATTCTTCATATTATCTGGAGGGAGACATGACAAAAAACTCCCAGAAGCCTTTGAGCTGTTCTGTGTGTGTGTGTGCGTACGTACGGCGAGCCTCACTGTATTCTTTGTGGGCCGTGCAGGAGATTGTCCTCACGCTGCTGCGCTACGACGCCTGCGCCAGCATAATCAACGGCACGGCGCAGGTCCCCAGAAATTTCACCGAGGACGACGAAATCATCACGATGCTGGAGGGTACGGAGAGGCCGGGGCCGGGCGACGACGACGACCTCAATGTCTGACAGAGTGTGATTACCGCCGTCGCTCGAGTGCTCGTTCTCCGAGCACTTGAGTTCATTTGTGTGTGTGTGTGTGTGTGTGTGTGTGTGTGTGTGTGTGTGTGTGTGTGTGTGTGTGTGTGTGTGTGTGTGTGTGTGTGTGTGTGTGTGTGTGTGTGTGTGTGTGTGTGTGTGTGCAGCGGCGGAGCGGAGAGCTGTGCGGAGGAAGGAGGATAACCTCCTGCACGCGGCAAGAGAGGGAGACATCGTTGCTCTTTCCAAGCTGGTCAGCGCTGCACTGACCGTGGCTCAGTATTGTCTTTAGGATTTTTTTTTTGTTATTCTGTGTTGCAAACTGTGTGTCATAATGAACGTGTTGTATTTCACATTTTCACACAAGCTCTCAAAAGTATTTGAGAGCATATTGGTGAAATATGATGAATAGGTTTTGGAGTATGTCCAAGGCCGCATTGAGATGTACTTGAGCTTCCATTCTGGATGAAATCATTCATAAATGGTTGAGATCCTCTCAAGGCCTCGATCGATCCTAAACCGCTCTTGAGAATGCGTTGACTTTAGCAGGGAACGCGCAATAAAGTGGATGTTGACCATTTCTTCTCGTGCTGTTGGCCCCGGTCACATATTATGTGTCACTTGTTCCTCTGTAGCTGAGCTTGAAGGAGGCGCCTGACGTTCACTGCAGGGACCTGTTGGGCAACACGCCGTTACACTGTGCCGCCTATAGAGGGCAGGAGCACTGTGTTGTGAAGCTCCTCAAGCACGGAGCCAGCCCCAGCCTCACAAACAAGAACGGTACACTGTCCACAATAGAACGAATGCTGCAAAACTATGGAGATACACCTGTTTTTAGTGGTTGTTTTTTCTGAAGATTAATGTGAGGCTTTTATTGGCCAATCTTAACTTAATCGTAATTATTCTAATACTTGTGCATATGGGTTATTTTATTTTACTTTATTAAGTAAACTTTTAAATAAAACGAATGTATGCTGAATCATTTGTGGTTCTCTTCATGACCTTTAGTCAAATGCAGTCATACTTATTTGGCAAAATCAGGATGCATATTTTGATTATATTATATTATTGTGCAGCCCATTCCAATAGGTTACGTGTTACTTGGTTTTTCAGTGCTAAATCAAACTTGACTTAATTTTTTCCTTCAACTCACTTTTTGCACTTGTAATGACACATTCGTCTAGAATTACACGCTTTGCTTTTTGGTTAGAGAGGCCAGAGGTGTATAATAAGCTACTAAATTAATGTGGTTGCAGCCCAGACAGCATTTGACATCGCTTGCACCGATGAGCTGAAACAGATTCTGGCAGCTGCTGCTGTCAAAGTAAGTATAAAACTAGAATTGTGACAAATTGCTCAAATTTAATGGCTGCTAGATGGAGCAGACTATATTCGAATAGATAACATTGAATCGGCAACGAGCATTGTATAGCATGGCATGGCTGCCCCCACAAAACCCGATATCAATCCATCCTGAAACAGAACGAACTAAGTCTAGCCGTGAATGAATAACTGCAAATGCATATTTATTTCAAGGAGACGAGCAGCACCGTTGAGAAGTGTGAAGGCCCACTGTGGAAGGTACTTTTTTTTTTACCAGAATTCTCAAATATGGAAAGACGCTTTACCCCCCGCTGGGTTCTGAAAAGTGAGGGGGTTGTTTTTGTTGTTTTTGTCCCACAGAGCTCCCGCTTTCTCGGCTGGCGGTATCATTGGGTGGTGCTCGAGAATGGAAACTTATCTTGGTACCTCAGCCGGTGAGCGTCATCAGTCTCCTACGAGTCACTAGTTTTGGCATTGGGTTATCTTTTTTATGTATATTTCATATTTCTATTGAATCAATACTTTTACTCATTTCAAAACTAAGCCGGTAATACAGACGACTCTCACTTTTGCAGTGTCTCAATTGCGATGCGAACTCCTGTGGAAGATGTCCTGCTGTTGTTGTTTACCTGCGCCTCTATCCATGTCCCTCCAGAGCTGACGCACGGAGCGGCCACAGAAGGCAGGGCTCCGAGGCCCTCGCGCTGGCCTACTGCATGGTACGCAGCGTGCGAGTTCAGGGCACTCGGCCCTCATGCAGAGCAGCCGTCAAACACTCTGCTCTGATCATGTGGTGAAGTATCTGCGTCTAATGACCCCCGTTTGATCACGATCCATATCGTCTCAGATCAAACCCTGGGATAACTGCTACTTCGCGCTCCGACGCTTCGACAGCACTGATTTCCATTTCAAAGTGTCCTCAAAGACCAACTCTATCACGACAAGAAGAGTAAGATGAAAGGTTATGTTCACATAAAACATAACCCAAATCAAATCCAATCTTTGTCAAGGGACGTGTTTGACCGTCTCATTATATTTCATATATGTCAGGGGTCATAGGCTGAATTTCTGTTATCATTTAGAAATGGTTGGATGCCTTCGATGTCCATTCGGCCTACAGCAGCCGCCACTGTAGCCAGGAGCAGGCGATGGCTGGACATGATGAGGAAGAGGGTGGTGAAGATGCTAAGGCAGGGGATAGCCTGACTCGCGCTTTTGAGGTGAGTCAACGCTCGGCAGAGTACCGAATGGCAAAGTGAGACCCTGCTATATTGAGCTGAGGGAAAGTTGAGATTCAGCTCTTTACACCACTGTCCGCTACGGTGCAGGTGTGTTGGCTCAATTCTGGGGTGTCTGCACTCATTTTTTCGAAATGCTGTGCTATTCAGGAAGCCAGTGCCTCCCAGGAGAAACTGGAGTGTGAGGTGTCTGTGTTTTTATCCATGGTGAAGAATGAGCAGAACGACGGTAAGAGTGCTGCTTATAGATGGTATCATATTAAACATTATTTAATAAGGTTAGGGACAGCCCTAATCTTGAATAATAAATATATGACCCTAGTTAACACGAAAACCATTACCTTAGTTAACATAAACACCATTCATAAATTATTACTAGACCGTTGGTTAACTATTAATTAATTGTTAGTTAAAGATTATAACCCCATTAATTCATGTTTATCAATAGGTAATTATTACTGTACCCTTGTCGTAAAGAGTCACCGATGTGGTTCGGCCGTTGTCTCTGTTCTCCTGCAGCGCTGGCTGCCCCTCTGCTGCTGAAGGCCAGGCAGACCAGTGCTCTGTCTGGGGAGACCTGCACCGCCCTCCAGTCCTGTCTGGCCCTGCTCTCCAAGCAGGAGGAGGTACCGTACGCCGTCACCTACTGGCTGTGCTCCCTTGTCACCCACATAGTGGACCACTATATAGTGCAGTAATTACTGAATTGAACAGGGGGATTTTGGAATGATTTTGTTGATGGAAATCCACCAGCCGGTTGTTTATCGGTGGCATAAACAAGTGAATATGAAAGTGCCTGGAAGCTACAGTGGCCATGAAAGCGTTAATAAAAAACCATGAGCGCCCAGCTATGGTGTTTCATTGTTGTGAACAATCGCTAGTGATTGTGCATACAGTACACGTTTAGTCATTTTACGGGCTAATGCTTTCAAGGGCGACGTTCCAAATAAACGCTCTCCAAATGTCATCTCTCTGGCATAAACAATGTCAGGGGTCGTGCAGCTCGCTGTGTTCCTCCACCGCGACTATCAACCTCGTCCATGATCACAGGTTGGAACTAGCAAGAAGCTGCGAAGTAAACAAGAGGTGCTTAATTTGCGGAGGGACACAGGGCTGTAGGTATTTTGGGGCGTGATATAACTAGTAATTTCACCATACATGTTATGGGGGTGCCACATGATCCCTATGGTGCGATCGGGGTGCAAACCACGCCTACACCCTTATGCTGTAGCCAGAATGCAATGCATTTGTACGCAGGAATGCGACTACTAGTAAAGATATTTGTTAAGGCTGTAAAACGGTTGTCATGGGACGCAGTGTAAAATAACTATAAAATAATATACTTGTTGTATATGCACTGTACAATAAGTACATTATAATAAATAATGCACCTTTTTGCACATCGCGTTGTGGGTATTACGTTTTGAACTGTATAGGAATCACATGCACGACTTCAGAATGGTGACGCCCTAAATAGGGAAGTAAATGGGGCATGGGTTGGCCAGTTGGGACACACATCACGTGGATCAAGTGTGTTTGAGGTTGCAGTAAGGGAGCGTTGGCAAGATGGTGCCACTACACATTGATTTTCCTCTCTAGTGCTTTTCGATTGTGGGAGCTTTAAAACCTGGGCGCTCGAATGAGACTTGTGAGGCAGCAAGCATAGCTATTTAAGGTTGAAGGTGAAATATGTGCAGTTGTAATGACTATCAATGCATGCAAAGCAAAGTCAAGTTGTTGTGAAGCATGGTGTTGGAGTTTGAGGCACCTGACTCTCTGTTTCCCACCCCCTAACCAAATGAACAGGTCTGCTGGTTTTGAAGGATACTGTATATAAAGTTGGATACATGCTCCATGGTGTTCTTTTGTGTTGGCCAGAGTTTGTTGTGAATGAGATCATCGCATCCTTGTCAATTGATTCTTCCACGAGCCACCCTGTGCCGTCGTCCTATCGGCTCTTGGATTCATGTTGTAATGGTATGAAATCATATGGCTTCGCGTTCAGTGCCGGGGCTACGCACAATTGTGTGTGTCGGCCTGTGTGCGTGCCGGGGAAAAAAAAAGCGTGGACGACTTCCTTCGCACCTGTCCCAGACGGTGGCTTGGCACCTTCCTTGGGAAAGCCGCGGAGCGAATCCGGGCAGGGAGCCCAACGCCAGATCCGCTTTTATGCTGAGCTCTGCATTTAGAGTAAAGGCAGCAGGCAGACACACACACGCACACACACACACGCATAAACACAGAAGAGCACAACCAAGAGCCCTAAGACGTGCATCCACACGTGCACACTCTGAGCGCTCGTGTCCAAGGGAATACGCTGTGCGATGCTGCAAAACTTGAGTGCGTGCATATTCCCAGCTGCGTCCGGACGGGAGCTGTGCGGCACGCTGCATGCCGTCGCCTTCACTCTTTGAAGATCTCCTCGCTGCTCCCAGGCTCACGTTGAACCCCCACCGGCAGAGCATCCCGACACAGGGCGGGGGGAGGGTGGAACAGAGAGGAGATGAAGCACTCGGCTAGTTCCCCGCACAGGTAAAAACAAGACCTCTCTTCTCATCTGTCGGCGGTGGTGATTGGGCGCTCTGTAATAAGAACGTCTGGCGGTTGTCACAACTAGGCTAGTCCCGGTGTGTATTGCTCAAGGGGATTTGCAATTGAAACGCTGCAAATGATTTGTAACTCCTCGGCTGACGCGTGTTTCAGTTCGGTGTTGTGAATTACGGCGTTGACATCTAGCACTTCTACAAGCGCAAAAATTAGGGGATTCTAGGGAATACTGAACTGTTTGGTTCTTCTGTGCATGCTATATGGGTTCATCTGTTAAATGATATTAAGTGTTTTTTTTACTGGTATGTTGAAGAAACTGGATAAGAAATGCATTTTTATATAATAATGAATGCATTTGATGGATCCTTCATAAGTATTCAGGGATAGTAAGCACTTCAGCAGCATTAATGTTAATTTCTATTTTTTTTCCAATAACCTATGGAATACCAATTCTTTAAACTGAACTGAAATTAAAAAGAATCATTTGTGGTTCTGCCCTTAAATGTTGTGCGAATGAGCCCATTGACGTGCAGAGAGCCAATCCTTATGGGGACGGTGAACAAAGTCCAGGTGCCATTGGCTTACAAACCTCTTGGCTCGGCGAGGCATGCACGGCTGCAAACCACAACGGGCTCCTCATAATACAGACAACCACAGCTGTGGCTCTAGAACTCACAAACAGATCGTCTTCAACTTGGTACATCTGTGTTTTAGCAACCCTAAAGCTGTGTGAGAGCGGAACCCTCTCTGAAAAGTGTGCGTCCTGAAACGGCAGCGCATCACGTAGTCACTGTACAAACAAAACTTGCACTACATGAATAAGCTCAATGTGATTAGGGGGTGGGTCTGTTTGAGCGACTACACAATGCTAACTGGATTATGATAACAAGAGGGCTGCTGAGTGCCAACTCCAAAGACAGCATTAGCCTTAATCCCATATTTTGCCGTAGTTCACACCAAGCAGGCAGTCGCGTGGAAAGTGCAAACGACTCGCTCCTCAATTTGAGCTCGTGTTTGCCCTGCGATGTCCCTGCGGATGTGTGAAACTGAAGCACGAATCCTCGGGGAGAGTAGGGGGAGTGTAAAGCAGCACTTATGGCAGTGCCCCTTGGCAGTCTGTCTGAATTTGCTCTGACCCAATTCATCAGTGGCAGAACTGGAGTGCGCTAGTCGCACGGTGCCACATCTGTGCACATATGACGAGTGCGCGTGATTGCGCGATGATTGCATGGCTTGTGGAGGAGAGCTGGAGGGAGGTCTGTCTTCCCCTGTTGGACTTCTCGTAGAACTAGAATAGGCAGTTTGGTATCGCCGCGGAGACGGAGCTGTAAATGGATCGGGTATGCACAAACATCCGTGGGTCAGGACAATCTGAACACTAGTATACTAAAGTGTACAAGCAGAAAACTAGCGGTCCACAGGCACCACACTGCGGGCGATCGTACTCGGGCCATCTTACTTTAAATCACGCAGCCACCCTGCACTGACGTGCACATATGCGGGGTTGTCTCACTGTGTTGTTCTCAGTGGAATGCACTCTATTGGTCGTGTTGGTAGTGGTGGTATGGGGCTGTTTAAGTTATTTATATTAGGCAGCATATGAATGTTGACCTGCGGTTGACCAGGCACCAGTTAACACCAATGGCTTGTTGTGTTATCACCTTTACCCGGAACAGAAAGAGACACACGCAGGCTAAATGCCCCGCGTTGAACATTGTCTTATGTGGTAGGCATCCGGCGGTATACCACGAGCGTAGAGAAGCTTAAGAGACATATTTGCCTCATCTCCAGCACTGGCTCCATTAGCAAATATGTACCACCCCATTCCATGTTTAAACCGTTGGCTACGGTCAGTGCTGCCTTGATGCACAGTACAGTGTTCGTAGCGGGCCTTAACGGTCCATTACAGCCTGTGTTTGCTGCAGCCTGCGGGGCGGAAGAAGCCCAGTAAAAGCCCATCTCTGTCAGGGGGTCTTGGCCCCGGAGACGGCGTCTCTTCCCAGTCGTCAGCGATGAATACACACCGCCGCCACAGCAGCAGCGACTAAAATAGAGCTCTGTGTTCTGAAGCGAGAGGCTGCAGAGAGCAGGGGGGGATGAGTGTGAGTGCAATCCTGCCCGGGATAGTTAAAGAACAAAAGTGTTTCTGTCCCAAATGTGCTCTTAAGCCAAGTGCCCCGGTCGGTGTGCGTTGGCAGCAATCCCTCACTTGATTCGTTTACATTACATTACGCAGCGCATATCTCCAAGCGGCTGTAGGACCAGAACCTCTGCATAGGTACTCATTCATTTATCAAGCCGTAGCCACACACACTTGGCTGTGTGTGTGTGTGTGTGTGTGTGTGTGTGTGTGTGTGTGTGTGTGTGTGTGTGTGTGTGTGTGTGTGTGTGTGTGTGTGTGTGTGTGTGTGTGTGTGTGTGTGTGTGTGTGTGTGTGTGTCACAAGGCCCAGGCTCTACCAGGACTGGAGTCAAGACTCCTGAATCAAACATACGCTCAGCAGCCAACCAAACAGCCCGAATTGGGCTGGTACTCAGAGGAGAGAGGAGTGCAGCAGAGAGATGGGGGAGATGAAACAGAAGTCCCAAGAGTGGGAAAGTGATCAAATTGTTGTTGAGCTCAGTTGCTAGTTAGCCGTGGTCCCTAGTGCCAGAGGAACAACGCATTAACTATAGTTATCCGGAACGTAGAAAGCAACCCGTCATATTGCTGTCAGGATGATCCCTTTAAACCTCCATATTGAACCAAAATGTGTCTTGTGTTTGGTTAATAGTGAAAGGTTGCTTATGATTAAGAATCAACCGATTTTCATTACATTTAAATTGCGGTTCTTTTTTACATCGTGAACAGATGACGGCCACCTGTGTGGCGGATGGTGTACCAATTGTTTGTTTGGTAATCAGTGAACCAAAGTAGCTTCTACATATGAGTCATCCTCACTTTCTACGACCTCGTTCACAGTGGGAGGCTGTGGTTGGTGTCTAGTCCATGGAATAAGAGGAAGTAGGTCGGTGTACATGCCAGTGATCCTCCTTATCACAATTCCCTAGAGTAAAATAGTATGTGTATCATTTGTATTATTATTATGATTATTATATAAATGAGGATCATAAAACGGTTATATGGTATGGTTATATGATAACATGAATGTAACGTACAATATATTATTTTTTTTGTAATATAACCAATTCATGTATTGGACGTCATGTTAAATGTATGTTATGACTTGCCATCATGTTATAAAACATACATCTAAAAAAATGATCGCTCTATGAATTATCGTACTTGAAAAAATAAGGTTTATCATAATCCATGTGCAATGTGCGGAACAATTTTACATTTCTGAACATCGTTTAATGCAACTCTTTTAATTATTCATGTGACATTGTGATGTGGGAGAGCTCCACGAGGTTGAGAAGCCTTGGCCTGGTAACTGCGTGCGCCAGCGGCCCCTGTCTCCGTTAGGTCTGATTATTTCAGAGAAGACTATAATTACCCCTCCCACTTTCTTTACAGCAGTAATATCAAACATAGCCATGTTTCGTAAATGTGAATATTATGACTTTCGGTCTTCCTGCTGTCGCTGTTCTATCTTTCTGCCGCCTTTCTCAAGGTGACTCTGTTGTTCCCTCACCTGGTTAGAAGCATACTTTTGAGTTGTTTATTTTGGTACGCCCTATACTCTAAAAGCACTTGAAATCTGTTCTTCAAATGTTGCTCTATTAAATATAACCTAGAAACACGAGGCGTTGAATGCGTTCCTATTGGAACTTTGTCTGGGGAGAGTTGTTGTTGACATTATATTCTACTCCTATTTTTTCCCATTGGACGGTGGTTTGTTCAACACATATATATATCCCCTCTCCTCCTCGCTGTGAGAGTCATCTTCTTTAATGTTTGGCATTTGCGAGGAGACTTGGAACGACATTTAGACAATGGGTGACATTGGTCTGGTCGGTCCCCTCGTCGCTCGGCTCAGGTTGCCTCCAAGGGACACCCAATCCTGGGCTTCAGAGCTCCTGGAGACTGTGGTGTTTGGTTCTGACCGGAGGTAACCGGAGCCTAAGGTTAGGAAAATAACCAACTTTCCGAAGCAGCCTCCTTGAAGGACATGCACAGACAGACTGATTAGCTGAGGAAGTGTTGTGCACCCAAACGGGTCAACATGAAATGATGTGCTTATCGACATCTGAATTCTGTCAGACCCTTCCATGTTAAGATGCATGTTACATTTCCGTCCATAAGTTTTGCATCAAGGTGTGTGTGTGTGTGTGTGTGTGTGTGTGTGTGTGTGTGTGTGTGTGTGTGTGTGTGTGTGTGTGTGTGTGTGTGTGTGTGTGTGTGTGTGTGTGTGTGTGTGTGTGTGTGTGTGTGTGTGTGTGTGTGTGTCCGCCTCAGGTGTGGCACTTGAAATTGGAGCAGGAGCTTGAGAAAAACAAGGCTCTCACGGAGGCGCTTCAGATCTTGGCCACCGAGCGCTACGACACGAGCCTCAGCAGGGTCAGGAAGTCGCCCACTCCCAGCGCCCTGACCGGAGACTTCTACGATGCAGAGTCGGGTGAGGCCCCATGCGCCGACACACCCCCACAGCTGTTGGTCTGTATGGGGGTTGACACGCCCTAAGGGGTGCCCTGGCAGCTCCTCTGGGTGGGGTTCCGAGCAGAAGCCATGAGGCGCCAACATGTAGTTCCTCTAACAGCCTATAGGTGGTGCACAGTGGTTGGAGTCCAAACGACCCACCCCCAGTTAAAGGGAAACTTCACCCATTTCCATTAAGCTTTGTATCGTTAGAAACCCACTCATATTTTTGAATGGTCGTGCCTCATTCCCTTATTTCCCTTATTTCCTGGAGAGATCCGTATCGATCTCCAACACTTCCTGTTTAGAATGACGCAATATGACGATTTTTGCGTAGAAGTAAATAGGAAGTGTAAGAGGGGAGGATTCTCATAAGACTACAAGCACAAGGGGTTGGGAACCATCAGCGGGAGTGGCCAGCGAAGCTGTGCATCGTGGTCCATGGAGGGAGTCTTCAATCCACAAGCGCCAAAAAGTCCCTTTCTGCCTTTTCTCGGTCAAGGCGACACCAAATTAGAATTTTATT
The DNA here is from genome assembly GCF_902167405.1 of Gadus morhua. NCBI lineage: Eukaryota > Metazoa > Chordata > Actinopteri > Gadiformes > Gadidae > Gadus > Gadus morhua. Next base: position 7,599,430 of record NC_044055.1, on the reverse strand, counting down.
TTATTATTCGACTACATATAGGACCCAATTTCAATACATATTCATGCGCCCACCAGTGAAATGCTCCTTTAATAAGGACGTGTTTTATTTTCTTGTCTTTACTTTCTGGTAGTAGCGGTACATGGAGGATTTTGTTAGTGCCACTGTCAGTACACCAGTTGTATATTTAAAACCTCCAGCAACCGCCCTCTCTGCTGTGGACGGCCTGGGGTGCACACATCGCACCTCGACCCAACAATCTGCTCACTAACATCCTGCCACCGACGCATTCGTCATTTCCTTTTCTGACGGGTAAAGCCCATCATCCGCCTCCATGTGGGTACAAAGTCGTTAATTCCGTGCAGCCTTGAGTCCCAGACATGCTGTCCACAACAAACAGTGAACGCTATTAATGAGCGAGCGTTACGGTGTCCAACAAACAAGGAGAATATGTCTGTACAGGGCTGAGTCAGCGGGAAGGGAATATGAATCCGCTCCAACTGTTTACACCGTTGGTGCCAATTTCCATAATTAAACGGAGTACTTTTGCGCTTTTTTAAATCGCTTTACTATAAATGTTCCAACACTATTCCTCAGCAATCTGGTGTGCGCATTACAATCTCCAACTGTACCGCCTGATTGGCTGAGAGTCTCCCGGACCGCTGCCATTTTGCAGGCGCTCAGTGTGCCAGTGGTCATGGGGATCGACTTCCCATGCTCCTTTTCAATGTGATGTTTGTTTTTCCATTTGATTGCACACGAGCCCGACGGCTCCCTGGGGACGCCGCTCGTCACATACACAACGTGTTTACGCAGACGGCAGCACTCTCGTGCCACACGCCCCGCTATAGGAGGTGTCGGGCGGCCGACCACGTAATAATACTCCCCAAAACAAACCCCGTCACCACGACGCCTGGCGATAAGGACGCCCTCGAGGCTGGGCCGTCCTCCGGCGGACGTTGTGCCAGTGTCTAACGGGAATGCCTCGCCTCCATCCTCCCTCTGCAACACTCCCTCGTCCACCCCTCTGCCTGTGTTGTCCCCTGACGGCCAGCCCGTGGGGGGGGGGGGAAGGAGGAAGGAGGGAGGGAGGGAAGGAGGGGGAGGTCGTCGTAGACAGCCAACAAGCTTGGCGCAAAACAATGCACTAGGAAGTGAGTTGCCTGTGCGGCCTCTCTCATTGGATCAGGACGGCCAGGTGGAGCTTGGCTGGCGGGGGGGGGGGGGGGGGGGGGGGCTGGGGTGTGGGCAAGGCGGAGAAGCGAGAGGAGGGGGGAGGCGGCTGGATCGGAGCCGGGGACCAAGTTGAGCGCCGTGTTTCCAGTCGAGTCTACTGTTGCGGGTGTGCGTGTCCTTGTTGTGTGTCGCGCGCGCGTCTCTCGTAGGTGCGCACGCCAGACACCCGAGTGTGTGCGCGTGCCTGGCCGTGACCCGCCACCTGTCCCCTTCCGCACACCGGCAGACACCGACTCGGAGCTCTCGCTGAGCGGGTTCCTCTCCGTGGCCAGCCGCTCCTACGACGAGGACGAGGCCCCGGACGCCCCCCTCTTCAGAAGCCTCCGCCGCGGCCGGCCCACCGGGGAGCCCAGAGCCATGTCCGGGGACGGGGACCATGGCCACCAGGCGGCCCAGTGCAATGGGGTCAAGAAGTACAGGTGGGTCGCCGCGGCGCTTCTAGATTGTGTTTTTTCTGGTTGTTGTTCGGCCCCCCGTCGTGGGGATGGCCTTCGTCCATGTTGCTTTCCATGCGATGGGTTACGTTATGCATTCTGTAACCTACTGCTGACCTGCGTGCTTGATGATAATATGCAGCGGGTGGTTCACTCTGAAGGGCCCGTCCTCTCTGACACTCCATGTAATGGGACACCTGCCTGTTCACTCCGTCCTGCGTTTGCATTCAGGTGTTTTTTGTTTGAGTGGCCAGTCAGCAGGGAATACACCAAACCCGTTTCCTGGCCAGCTCCATCTGTCCATAGCTTTCCTATGGCCCGCAAATTCTCCTTGTTTCTTATTTTATCATTTCAGTCAATCCAGATTTCATTTAATTTATCGCTCCAACAACTGACACTGACACATGAATAATTTAGCACAGACAGGACCTGAGATGGAGGTGTGTGTGTGTGCGTGTGCGTGCGTGTGCGTGTGTGCATAATAGATGTTTGTCTCTGTACACATGGTGAAACTAGTGTCATTCACAGAGACTTCAGGTGCTTTGAGTCCAATCCGTTTTCAGCAAGGCTTCTGTAGAACACACAGAGAACTACTCACAGAGCCATTTGAAACTCTTTGCTATTCCTCTGAATGCATGAAAACAAACTTGACCCCCAATTGGTTCATGTTTTTGTGGTTCTCCACGACGCGCCACTGGGCTCCCTGCTCCACCGTTGATATCGAGGCCGTCCACTCACACCTTTCTTTGTTTGTTCAGATTTACCGTCACCCTTCTGTGTGCAGCTGCCTCCCTGCCTATCGGGGCCTCGGAGCTGTGTAATGTCCCAATAAAGGACTATAATCATGGAGAATAGGGTGGGTGTAGAAAAGTTGAAAAAGTCCACATAAAATGGTTTCAGTTAGTAACGGCTCCGTTACATCTTGGTTTCAAAACGCCACAGAATCAAGTGTAAGACACCGAGACGCATGCGATTCTTGAGACCAACGCGCGTGCCGTCTCCCATTCATTCATGGGTTTTGCATGAACTGAGTGGCTGATTGCTTATTACCTTACAGGTGTCGGGTGACTTGGCTTCCAAAGCGAGAGATCAATCTATGTCAGAACTGCTTTGTGTTTTAAATGGCATCCCCTACATCCTTCTGTCAGTTTCTTCACCTTATTGCGATTTAACAGCTATACTACATTAGCATTTACTACTCTGATACTGTAGGCTAATGTTTAGAATTGAAGCAGGTGAGGTTTCAGTGCGTGTGAACCATTTTCCTCAATGAAACTGCATTCTGGCTCACACCTAATAATGCATACTAGCACAAATGTATAAAGGCTCACTTTTGGATTTTTCGACGTGAATAACTATTTCTCAAATTGGTCAAGTATTGAGTGAGAACTCAGTACTGAGTGAGCACTCAGTATTGAGTGAGAACTCTGCAGCTATAATCCACGGAATAGGCTGCAATGTAATCCATTGGGGCAATATTTCCTCGTCAATGTCTTCTTGCTAAGTGCTTGTTTTTGCTGCTGTCAGGTTCAGAATGTTACGGCTTAATGGAAAGGATCCCTACAGAGATATAAAACCATTTTCCTTACCTTTTGCTTGATCCTGTCTCTTTTGTTATTGTGTCTAACCAAGTCTATCTCACTCTACCCCCTTCACCTCCTCCATCCTTAAAAGTCTACAATTTCCCACTCCTGGCAGAAATGTCTGTCCAATTAGAGGAACCTTGCACCCCTTCTCAGGAATGGGTGCATCACTCTGCTCATTAAAAGCGCTCTGTCCTGTGTTGTCTTCGCCCAGATCGTCCCTGCCCGCGCCCATGTTCTCTAGGAATGACATCAGTGTATGGAGCATCCTGAAGAAATGCATTGGCATGGTGAGAAGAACAAGTGTGCATCCCTCCTATTTGAATCCTTCTGTTGGGGGGAGACTGCTGCTGACGCAATAGATGGCACCCAAAGTTTTCTAAATAACGAGTTGAACAGTGGGGAAACTTTGCTAATTGTGATGAATGGGTTCCTGATTTGCATTGTCTGCGGGGAAGTCGGTAAGCGCCTCTTGGGAGTCGACAGGGATCCAAATGCCCTACCCCTGCAGCCGTGTTATTACAGTTACTGAATCTCATTCTAGTCTCCGCCGTGCAACTGAAGGCAAGAGGAATAGTTTTCATTAAACTGACTCAAAGGCCAGTGTTATCATCAGCAAAATAAATCTACCGGCGTGGAGTGTATTGCACAGGGGATGTTTGTGGCCGTTAGAATTAAAAGTGCACATCCAAAAGGAAAAGTTATTCTCTCCAATGGCTTCACAGTGCAGTGTGTCATTACTGTGTCTTGTTTTGTTTACACACACACACACACACACACACACACACACACACACACACACACACACACACACACACACACACACACACACACACACACACACACACACACACACACACACGCACACACCTCTCTCTCTCTCTCGACTTTTCAGGAGTTGTCGAAGATCGCCATGCCTGTGATGTTCAATGAGCCCCTCAGCTTCCTGCAGCGGCTGGCTGAGTACATGGAGCACACATACCTCCTCCAGCAGGCCAACACCTCCACCGACTCTGTGGAGAGGATGAAGGTATAGCCGCCCTCTCCCCCCCACCTCCACACACAGACTCACATTACGGCCGTTGTCGGATGGATATAGATGGTACAATGGCCGGTTCCGGTCATAGAATTAATTCATCATGTTGTTTTCACTCGACTTAACCTAGAATTGCTTTGACTTGACGAGCTTCACTTTTAATAATGCCCGTGGCGCTGGAGCTAAGGACGGTGGCGCTCATTGGGTGTATGGATTGCAGTGTGTGGCAGCGTTTGCTGTGTCGGCTGTCGCCTCGCAGTGGGAGAGGACTGGGAAGCCGTTCAACCCGCTGCTTGGGGAGACCTACGAGCTGATCAGGTAAATTACCCAGCATGCCTTTCTGAACTGCTGAGTCTCTCTCCCTAAACAACACTCATGATGGAAATTTGCACAGACCAGTGGAGGCTTCTCCATTGAGGAGAGGGAGGAAGATCCTCCGTAACATTGTTGAGAATAAAAAATGTAGATTGCCCCGACTATTGTAATGAATGAATGCCCTTAAATATGACTACTTTATTGCCTTTGAATATATAATGTTCGTTTCCCTGGGTAAAGGGACATTAGCACCCCCTATCGCCTATTGACAATTACTTCAGGGAGGAACGTCCTCCCTCCGCCGCCGTTCACTCCCATTCATTTTCCCGAAAGTACTGGCGGCCGGTGGATAACATGGGTTTCAATGGGAGAGAGGAGGAAAATCCTCCTCTGAGTGGGTGGGACCTTAAGGGGTCTGATTCGCGCAAAAATCTATCCGTCTGCGCTATGAACCAATAAGCAGGATCCCTGGATGTTGAGCAGTGTTGCCAGATTTGTCCGATTTCCCACCCAATTGGGCTACTTTTAACCATGTTAGGCTGGAAAAATTATCATTGGGCGGGAAATCTGCCCAATCTGGCAACGCTGTCGATAACAAACCCGGTCAGCATTGCCGCGGTGCTCAGTCTGAGAGACGCAGAGCAAGTGAAATCTGCGATATCGAGATCCTAAATGCACAATGGAAACATTGGAAACGGAGGACATTGTTAACGTCTTATTACAAAAAACATTCCATTCATTCAGAAAGAGGTAGACCACTTCCCAAAATCAAGGTCATCAGAAGTAATGGCAACGTCAGTGTTGTGAGTGCTACATGGTTTGCTAGGTACGCATGACTTACTGGTAGCATTACAAGCAACTAATGACTAACATGCTTTGCATCCTTTCCTTCTTAAATTACAGTGATGCCACTGGTGGCTTTGTATACATTTTGTTCACATAACTCCCTCCCTGCTATTTTGTAGTTCACCAAAACACCCTGAAACAACTTGAGTCTCACATTCTTATGCCACCATACACCAACAGTGCAAGCAGGCCAATGGCAACCAAGCGCACAGTCCTTCCTCCCTCACTTTAAAAACCACCAGCCGCCACTGGCACAGACAAAGTGCAGTCGAGGGAGTCATTAATTGGGATTAGGGGCCCTCTAATAGGTTGATTGTAAGCCTTCCAGACAGTGGATTAGTAGCACCGTGATGAGAAATGATATCATTCGATATTGTTATGATGGTGAGACTCCCGCTAATGTGTTTTAAAGTTGTATTATTATCTTGCCCGCCGGGCACCGAGGGCTCAGTCTAACGCTCCACAAACCAAGACCACCGTCCTCTTCCCTGGGTTTGTGTAGAGAGGACCTGGGCTTCCGCTGGGTGTCGGAGCAGGTGAGCCACCACCCGCCGGTCAGTGCCTTCCACGCGGAGGGCCTGAAGGAGGACTTCCTGTTCCACGGATCCATCTACCCCAAGCTCAAGTTCTGGGGCAAGAGCGTGGAGGCGGAGCCCAAGGGGGTCATCACCCTGGAGCTGCCCAAGTAGGTTTGGAGATGTAAAAAAACTGCCAACTCGCCGAAATACAACGGCAACAGAAGTAAAACGAATCAAATGCGAACATTTACTGAACAAGATCAAATCACAGCACGCACCGGATTCATTATTTGGCCTAGTGTGTATTGGAAAGAAACTTCACCTGGAGCAACCTTTAGCTGATCCCAAAGAGCAACTGCAATAACCCTTTTTCTCCAGAGGTGGTGCTGTCCCTGAGGTTGAATGTTGGCACTTGGGTTAATCCCTGCTGGGCAACATCAGTATAAAACTTGGGTAAACTTGAGGTAAATCAACTCAAGTCTGATGCAGTACCCAATCAAACCTACTGTGATAAACATTTGTGTTTTGATGTGATCAAACCTAGTGCAGTGACGGAGGTTGAGCCCTTCACACGCTCTTCCCTCTCCCCTCTCTGTGTAGGCATAACGAGGCGTACACCTGGACAAACCCCACCTGCTGTGTCCACAACATCATCGTGGGCCAGCTTTGGATCGAGCAGTACGGCCAAGTGGAAGTGATCAATCACAAGTAAGGTTGAGAAGGCTTTTGACCACCACCTCCCCGTACCTTTTATTTGTCCTGCTTTGTTCCTCCTGTGTGCGTTCATGTGTTGACAACTCCGCTCTCTGTTGTCTGTGACAGGACCGGTGAGCGGTGTAGCTTGACATTCAAACCCTGCGGCCTCTTCGGCAAAGAGCTCCATAAGGTGGAAGGGTACATCCTGGATAAAAGGTAAGACAAAGATGTCTACCCTTTACGCCTTTTCCGTGTGTAAGCACAGGTGTACAGGCCCTCTTGCTATTTGCTAGTAAATTATGCGTGTGCTGTACAGCGAGTGTAATGTACCTGGTCGTACACCTCCAGTAATTACTACATTCCCTAGTGGTGTCAGATTACTGTCCGGGCCCGAAGCCTCTTCCTAACAGGCTCTGTCAATATTTCAGCAAAAAGAAGCTGTGCGCAATCTACGGCAAATGGACCGAATGCTTGTACGCCGTAGACCCTGCTGCCTTCGAAGCACACAGGAAAGCAGACAAGAAGAGCGCAGAGGAGAAGAAAACCAAGCAGGTATTACCTGTCGATGCTGTTTGTCCCGCTTAAATCTGAGGTTTAGCGGCTAGCGGCTGGCAGCAGGAAATCAGCAAAAAACGAGTAATGCTGGGCTCATCAGGGCTTTGGTTGCGGTTGAAATAGATTGGCGAGCCCAGAGTCTGCGTGGAAGAGGAGAGCTGCCCGGGTTCGTCTTAAGGACAGCAGATTGAGAGATACATTACACTGAGTGATATACTGCACTGCCGCTACTTCAACCAGAACTAGAACTCTTTTATTTGCTAAAAGAGATTGGTCGAGTATTACTGCAAGAAAAAGCTGGTGGCTTTGCGCGAGCTTGCATTAGTCATCATTGCATCGGATCCCCACTTAAACCCAGCCATTCTTTATTTTATATTATTATTTATATAATTATTATAACGTCCACCAAACAATTTAATTACATGTTGCGTATGCGTTTCTAGCGAAAAGATGTGCTGCAATCGGTTTCCTAGCAAAACCCCTTGAGCCTCTTTAATTGTGTGTGTGTGTGTGTGTGTGTGTGTGTGTGTGTGTGTGTGTGTGTGTGTGTGTGTGTGTGTGTGTGTGTGTGTGTGTGTGTGTGTGTGTGTGTGTGTGTGTGTGTGTGTGTGTGTGTGTGTCTCCAGGGCAGTGCGGACGAGGAGCCGGAGGAGTTGCCGCCGCCCGACGCAGAGACAGTGCAGGTGATCCCAGGCAGTGAGCTCATCTGGAGGATAGCCCCACGCCCCGACAACTCTGCCCAGGTCAGCACCCAGCACAGCGGGGGAGAGGAGGAGCAGGCGGGGGGGGCCTTTGACCATGACATTTGGTCCTGCTGAATGCCCCAATTGCCACCCCTTAGATGCACCCTAGTTGAAAGGGCTCCATAAAAAAAAAGATTGATATGCCCTTAACATTTGACATACTCATAATGGGCAGTGGTATGGTCTCCAAAACCATAGGTCATATCTTCTCTCATCGCAATCTTACTTGTAGGCCGTCTATAGTTTGTTATGGACTCTTTTGTCCTTTCTGTACTAGTGCAGAAACATGGCGCTGCAAATTGGCCCGCTCCGTGGAAGGCAGAACGACTCGCTATGTAGATATAAAGAGCTCGTTAAGGTAATCTGTTCCTCTCGTCGGCAGTTCTACGCCTTCTCCACGTTCGCCATGCAGCTGAATGAGCTGGAGAGGGCCATGGAGGAGTCCATCCCCTCCACAGACTGCCGCCTTCGGCCGGACATCAGGGCCATGGAGGTCGGAGACATAGGTACCAGCCGGCTCTCCCCTAGCTGTTTGAAAAGCCTTTGTTTCCAGAGCGTGTGTGTGTGTGTGCGTGCGTGCGTGCGTGCGTGCGTGCGTGCGTGCGTTGATGTTTATTTCCCTGTGTCAACCTGCCTCTAGATTTGTCCAGTGGAGAAAAAAAGAGGTTGGAGGAAAAGCAGAGATTGGCCCGTAAAAATCGCTCCAAATCCAGTGAAGAGTGGAAAACCAAGTGAGGACATGTTTTCTTCCCCTTCCCCTGCATTCGCATATGGACTGATTTGCTAATGCCTCGCTAATCACTGCTTTGTCTTGTGCCGTCCACACTACCCCGCCCCCCCCCCCCCCTTCATGTCATTGTGAAGGAACCCTGCACTTGGCCCAAGGTTTGGCTCAATCTTTATAACTATGTTTTGCATTCAGTTTTTGCTTTGCTTGCACCAGTACTGAACTGTTAACTTATGCACCGCAACAGTACTGTACCTTCTTTATCATTGAAGTGTTGCACTATAGCACCCTCTACAGGACGTCAAAAGCACATGCAACACTTATTCTCAAACACTATTGGGCACACTGCACTGCGAACACTAGGCTCCAAGACTCCTAGTGCAGACTTTGTTTGCTGTAGCACATGTTTGTCATGCTTGCCATCACCTCAATACACGGGTGTATCATTTAGCATGCTGCACGTTGACTCCCCACCCGCTGCCACGCCGTCAGTGACTCCCCTGTCATTGTTCCCGTCCGGCAGGTGGTTCGCCCAAGGGCCCAACCCCCACAACAAGGCCCAGGACTGGCTCTTCTCCAAGGGTTACTGGGAGAGAAACTACAACCAGTTGCCCAATATCTACTGAGAGCACCGGACGTCTCGGAAAAATAACAATAAACCTGTATAAGATTATCTCCGTCCTCATTCAAACCCTGCTCTGGTCTGTTCAAGAGCTTCTGGTGTTGTCCGTTCATCTGATCACGAGGTAGAGGAGAGGTCTTCGTGGCTGTGGTGCAGGCGAGGAACATACCTTAATGTGAAACGTGATGTTGGATGTGGGCCGACACTTTTGAGGCAGGCTAGGATTGTTAATGTGCCGTGAAGATGATTGACACAGCTGTTTTCAGTCCGTTTTCGTAGTGGACATCGCGTTACACTTAAAGCACAAGGTCAAACCTTAAACAACCTCCATAACGTACTCTCGACCGCTCCGTTTTGCGACGATATAGAGAACAGTGTAGATTTGTTTTGATAAAGACAAGGGTGTATTTGATCATACTTGGTAGATTGTGTGTTTAAACCTGAATGTGAATTAGTCACCCTATGCTGTTATTGAATGTGTGAACCAACTAGTTTCATCTGTATATGTAAAAGAACAACTGAGAGGCAAACATTAGCTCGCCTCCTCACTAAGCTAATTTATTCCCGGGGTCGACGTTGCATTCATTATTCTATTCGTTATATTACCTCCTCTGTTTGGCTCGCTATCAACTGTCATGTGAACAAACCTTTCAGGAAAAACGTACTGTACATTCATCTCAATTTCTTTGGAGATATAATGCATTGTAGGATTTAGTGGGTCACCAGCTCAGTACCGCACTGAAAGAATGGCATCGGTGTTTGTACAACCCTATTTCCCTCGGTAATGGCAATGAATAGGTAGCCAACAAGCTGATAATGTCGACCTGTTAAGAGGTAGAAGTTTAAAGTTTTGTTTTTGTTGTTTTGGCTATTCTGCTGTCTGTAGAACATGGCTCAAATGGATTGAAACCAACAGCGTTAATTACAGGATAAATGCATGTGCAACACTTTTTAACTATGCAAGCATTTAGCAAGTACTACACTTTAGTTTTTTTTAATAGAACTTCATTAAATGTAAAGCACTGATACCATGCCTTCCCTCTGTTGTGAATAACTGGTAGAGGTTGTTGAATCTGTAGGTTGTAAGTGTATCTCGTTGGACTAGGTCTATTATGGTTTTCCTTCTCGAACAATAATTTAATCTAATTGTGGATAAATAAAGGCAAAAAGTTTATATTGTTACTAAATAAATCTTAACTGCTCATGATGTTCTTAATGTCTTGTCTTATTCCTCTGGCTCTTTTTAGTTATTACGGGGTAATGCAGGGTGATGAAGCAAACTATGTTCGCTCAAAAGATGCATGGTTTTTTATTTATCTAAAAAAATAAGCCTATATTATTGACGGCCGACGATTCCGTCATCAGTATTGGTGACTGGGTGTCAGCGTGGGTTCTGACTGGCAGGACCCTAAACAAAACGGCCATTACGTCCTGTCACCTGCAGACGCTGAGCTGGTTGACCGTCACTCTTTGGTGATGGTCTTGTGCATGGGTCCCACCCAGATTGCCTCAGTGCATGGGTCCCACCCAGAGCCTCTTTCACCACCGCTCAGGTACAGGAAACAATGGGGGATGTCGATTGTCTGGTTGGAGGGATGAGAATGGAGAGCCGGCTAGTCTCAGGTGAACCAAGGCCTTCTCTTGGTTGGTAGCAAGAGACTGCACTGCCACTGAGGTCCATAGTCACCCCTCATGTTTCATTTGATAAAAACGACAGTGTTACCCCCTATGTTTTACTTGATCAATATCGATAGGTTTACCCCTTATGTTTATTTCATGACGGTCGATAAAAAACATAGTTACCCCTTATGTTTTTTTTCTTGACGACCAATAAAAAACAACAGTGTTACCCCTTATGTTTTTTTCATGACGACCAAAGAAAAACAACACTGTTACCCCCAATGTTTTGTTTCATGACGACCAATTAAAAACGACTTATATTTTATTTGACAAAGACAACAGTGTTACCCCTTATGTTGTTTTTCATGAAGACCAATAAAAAACAACAGTGTTACCCCTTGTGGTTTTCTTCATGACGACCAAAGAAAAACAACAGTGTTACCCCCTATGTTTTATTTGATGAATATCGACAGTGTTACCCCTTATGTTTATTTCATGACGGCCGATAAAAAACGACAGTTACCCCTCATGTTTTTTCCATGTTGACCAATAAAAAAAGACAGCGGTACCCCTGTCAACGTTATTGCAGGGATTTGAACCTGAGGTGTTTGGAGTATTAACCTCCGAACTTATCAATGCACCATCAAGACACAGAATAAACTCAACACAATGGTTATACTTGACTTTATAATTCATAATTCGCATGAAATAGAGATAAGAGTCTTCCAACAGAGGACATCAACCGGACTTGAACCCTGGTCTCCAGGGGGTTAGCTCACAGCTCTCTCCACTTCCCACTGTGATTCATTATTTAAATATGTCTGTGGTTATATATGACAATTGCAATAGACATGATAGCATTACATTTCAAATTAAAGATATTGTGTTTTCCACAGAAATTTAGCCGCGGTCGTCAGTGGGTACACTCCACTGCACCACTGAGGCGATGAAAATTCACAATGATCAATCATCAATAAAGAGGATATACATGACATTAAAATGTATGTGTGTTTTTCTATTATTTCCCTTATGTTTTTTTTCATGACGACCGATAAAAAACGACAGTGATTTCCCTTATGTTTTTTTTCATGACGACTGATAAAAAACAACAGTGTTACCCCTTATGTTTTTTTTCATGACGAGCGATAAAAAACAACAGTGTTACCCCTTATGTTTTTTTTCATGACGACCGATAAAAAACAACAGTGTTACCCCATATGTTTTTTTTCATGACGACCGATAAAAAACAACAGTGTTACCCCTTATGTTTTTTTTCATGACGACCGATAAAAAACGACAGTGATACCCCTTATGTTTTTTTTCATGACGACCGATAAAAAACGACAGTGTTACCCCTTATGTTTTTTTTCATGACGGCCGATAAAAAACGACAGTGTTACCCCTTATGTTTTTTTTCATGACGACCGATAAAAAACGACAGTGTTACCCCTTATGTTTTTTTTCATGACGCACAATAAAAAACGACAGTGTTACCCCTTATGTTTTTTTTAATGACGACCGATAAAAAACGACAGTTTTACCCCTTATGTTTTTTTCCTTGACGACCGATAAAAAACAACAGTGTTACCCCTTATGTTTTTTTTCATGACGACCAATAAAAAACAACAGTGTTACCCCTTATAGTTTTTTTCATGACGACCAAAGAAAAACGACAGTGTCACCCCTCATGTTTCATTTGATAAAAACGACAGTGTTACCCCCTATGTTTTATTCTATACATTTAGACAGTGTTACCCCTTATGGATTTTTCATGACGACACATAAAAAACGACAGTGTTACCCTTTACGTTTCATTTGAAACAAACGAGTGTTACCCCTTATGTTTTTTTCCCATGATGACTGATGAAAAACAACAGTGTCCAGTGTCCTTGTCCTTATTTGACAAGGACAATTTTTTCAGATTTTTTTTTTTTTTCATGACGACCAATAAAAAACGGAAGAGGTACCCAGGTTGACGGTTTTGCAGGGATTCGAACCTAAGCTGTTTGGAGTATTAACCTCCGAACTTATCAATGCACCATCAAGACACCGAATAAAGTCAACACAATGGTTATACTCGACTTTATAATTTGCATGAAATAGAGATAAGAGTCTTCTAACAGAGGACATCAACCGGACTTGAACCCCGGACTCCAGGGGGTTAGCTCACAGCTCTCTCCACTTTATCAGTCGTCATTGACGACTGATAAAAAACGACAGTGTTACCCCTTATATTTTATTTGACAAAGACAAATATAAGGGGTAACACTGTCGTTTTTTATCAGTCGTCATTGACGACTGATAAAAAACGACAGTGTTACCCCTTATATTTTATTTGACAAAGACAAGTGTTACCCCTTGTGTTTTTTTTCATGACGACCAAAGAAAAACAACAGTGTTACCCCCTATGTTTTATTTGATCAATATCGACAGGTTTACCCCTTATGTTTATTTCATGACGGCTGATAAAAAACAACAGTGTTACCCCTTATGTTTTTTTCCATGACGACCAAATAAAAACGACAGTGTTACCCCCTATGTTTTATTTGATCAATATCGACAGGTTTACCCCTTATGTTTATTTCATGACGACTAATAAATAACGACTTATATTTTATTTGACAAGGACAACAGTGTTACCCCTTATGTTGTTTTTCATGAAGACCAATAAAAAACAACAGTGTTACCCCTCATGTTTTTTCCATGTTGACCAATAAAAAACGACAGTGTTACCCCTTATTTATTTCATTTAGACCAAGCGCAGTACGCGTTACGGCGCCAAACGGCCTCATCAATGATGTTCCGGTATACAGAGGCTGACAAAGCACTTTAGGGAACAGTGCAATAGCTTCTGACGGGCTTGAAGAATAGTGTCCAGACGTGTCGGGATAATTCTTCAGATCTTGGCTGCAACACTGGCGCCCTCACATCACCAGAGTGTCCCTCAGGGACTTTAGGGACCTTAATCATCAAACAGATGGATAAACTGTTCCTCATTTCATCTGTCTCTTGGACCTCCAATCTTTTCAAAGGTACACTTCTCCATTTGGCAAGCATGCACCAAAAAACTTTTTCTATATTTTATTCTCTTTTCTATACCTCCCTTTTCCCCGAAATATATGCTTTCCAACATTTTTCTATGCCTTTTTTTCCAAGCGATCTAATTGGTAAGAACTGAGGGGACTCAAATCTGTGCCTACAGAGTGTTAACCAAAAGCCCTTACCTCTGCACCATCCAGACTCTTCCAAAATCTTCTCTGAGGTTATACTTGAAGACATTACAAATCACATGATATAGAAATAAGAGGGTTCAATCAGAGTACCTCAAAGTGACTTGACCCCGGTTTCCAGAGTGTTAGCTCACAGCTCTCTCCGCTTCCCTTAACCTTTGAAAACACACACACACACACACACACACACACACACACACACACACACACACACACACACACACACACACACACACACACACACACACACACACACACACACACTTGACCTTTTACATTTCTGCATCTTTAGAGTTTGCTTTGCGCTTTTCATTCAGCTGTCACTTTATTTGTTTCCAACCATTTACTTTTTCTTAAATGGTGTGCATGGTTACATTGTTCACTCCATTTAGACTTTTGAACTTTTGTTCAAATCCCTTCACTTGATTGAAACCAATTAACGTTTCTCTATGTGTTAATATATGTGGCTTTATTAAAAAATATTTTCAACCTCACTTTGTACTACAGCACTCACTGCATTTTCTGCAGGGAATGCATTTACTAGTTAAACAATGCTACAGTAAAAAAAACTTAAATCACCAAGGGACATGAACAAGAATTCTGCAGACAGAAATGTCTAGTACTGGCAGACCAGGTACCTGAAAGAGTGCATCTCTGTGGAGAGATGGCGTCAGAGCTTGGGCTCGCTGTTGTGTCTTCTCTTTCAACTACCATGCGCCCCTCACTACTGGGGACCCTGACTGAATAAACAAGAGAGCGAGACAACTCTCCTGAGCCAGGTTCACCTTGTGTGCATCTGACAGATCTGTGTGTGGTGAGACACTGTCACAGAGAGTCCCAAAGGGGACCCGGCACATAGATGCATCACACAAGGACTGGGGAGATGCCGTTGTTGATGCATGGTTTGTCGCGCACACACTCTGTCCTCTGTGGATTGGTTTGAAAGACACTGTGTGGGATATTCCATTTATTATTTGCTCCAAGTTAGTCTTAGAAATAAAGTCACCGGTAGCACTATCCATGAATCGGGAAGAGCTGCTGAAAATCTAACTCTGGGGAAAGAGGAATTCTTGAAAGATTAACTCGTAATTGAATAGCATCCGAGGAGACATCGTCTGCTGCACACTCCCTTGAATCGCAAATAGGACTGAGGAAAGGCCTTGTATTTTGACCTTGGTTCCCAGGGGATGAATGTGTTCCGACTAGAGGACTTTGACGGTATAGGTCCATTCAGGACAGCCAGAGGTAAAAGCAATTCCACTCTGGGTTGGTGTGTAACGATGTCCCTTGCATGCCCTACTTAGCTAGTTGGTATTTCCATGGGAATCAGAGATAAGGCAAAAATATTTTTAAAAGAATAATAAATAACATCAATAAATCCAAGAATCAAAAGTCTACATTTTGGCATCACATTCTGTTTACTACTAAAAAATTACTAGTTATTATACAATTTAGACCAAGAAAAGATTTGATGCACCTTGTTACCTTAAAACATTGTCAAATCTTATGTTCTTAAATCTTAATAATGGCATAATCTTAGGATTTGGTACAGGGAACTACCATTAAAATACATGGGAATGTCTAAACAGGCTGTCTCCTTAGTGCATCTGAGAAGATCCGTCTTTACCAGTTCTGGAGAGCAGGGTTCGGGGGTTCTACGCAACCTAATTTTTAAACTTAGGAATGTCATGGGAATTGTAATGTTGAATTGATTATTTATTCTCAATAATTGATTCTTGATCATTGTTCCTGTCTCAGTGGTGCAGTGGAGAGCACTTTGGGATAAACCGCCGGAGACCAGAGGTCAATTCCTGCCGTTTCCATTTAACCATAATGTAGGTTTTAAACGTAACGTCGATCTCATGTCTATTGTACTGTCTGTAACCTCCGACTCTACCAATTTCCCGATCTCCGTGGGGAAACAGAGAGAACTTTTAGCTAATGCTCCAGCGACCGGGGTTCTAGTCCTGCTGCGTGTTAAAACCAAAAGAAACCTGAAACATTATATTCACACGTTTGACTGAGTCTCACATTCAATGTGTGAGAGTTGGCAGCTCTCATAACAGAAACAGCGTGAAAGTAACTGAAAAATATAGGCCTACCATCGTTGGCCAATAGCTTACCATTTAGCGGCAGACAGCTGGGAAATCAAGGCTTTTTTTTTACAAAATATACTAGCTACTTTCTATCTTAACATTCACAGTCAAAAATTAAACAATTATTGGGGGAGCTATTGCCTACAGCTGGACTACTTGACTTTCTGATTTGAATAAATTTCCCAAATGCCATGGTTTCTAATGGGAACCCTGTTATCTCTGTTCAAATCAAAACAAACTCCTGTCCAAGCAGTTCAAACACACTGTCAGCAATTAGTCTAATTAGATACCAAGTCACATCACACTCCCAAGTTAATTCCTTATTAATTATGCTCGCAATTAACAGAGACTTTAAGGCGATATCTAATCAAAGACTTAACCTCTAGTGGATATTGTCTAAGAATAGCGACAATTTTATTTTCCCCTTCATTTGGTTAATCATTCTAATTAAAGTAGGCCACGTAACATGACTAGGGGATATTCACTAGGATATATCCACCAGAACTACACAAAAGTTTATTTTCCTCGAGAGGATGTGCAGCCACTGTGACAATAGGTTAATACATGGCCTGTATAAAATATTGTAAAGCGCAAATCATTGTCATTGAAAAATATTGAAGTAGGGTTAGAATTACCGTAATCTATTTACTAGTGAGAACTAAAAGTATAAGCGTTTATATATACACCACGCCTTCAATCAGCTCCAAAATCGTCCTTAATCACGTACTTTCAGGGCCGTCAGCAACATGGACAGAGGCATTAAATTATAAGCTCGGTTTTAGTAAGAAATCTAGGCCTGATGTGCATGAAAGTTCCACCGGTTCAACCCAGCATTAAAGGTCTGGCTCTCCAAGACAAGAGAGCAGGGCATATTGCCGCTTCGCTTTCTAATCATTCGTTCAAGAAATAGAGACTCGGTTCAGGCTGACTGGTTCTCATCTGGTTCTCATTCGTTCTTATCTTTATACTTCTTCATTGACGGGTCCCAATTGTTCTCCTGTCATCAGTAATCCTTCTCCATCTGAGCAGTGGCTGAGTGGCATGTAATCAGCTGAAGGAGTCGATTTATGCAGAGTTCGTCATCAGCAAGAGATCATGAACACATTAAGTCCTCGTCCGGCGCCACGCGTTTAATTATTCACACCACGGGACACCCCAGTGGCTGTGCGTTTATTTTGTGTTTCGATTGGTCGTGGCCAGTCTCCTCTTTCCACTCTGTTGTAAGAATATCCTGTTCCTCCTCAGTTCCAGCCTGAATATCACTTCCCCAGCTGGGCTTTAAGAGGAGCCTGAGGATCAGCCTGTCCAGATGAGGGAACATGCAGGGACACAGGCACACACACACACTCTCCTTTTGTCTCAATGCTGGAGCGCGAGTGTGTGTTCCAGCTAAATTACTGGAATCACTTGGCGGCTGTCCGATCTTCATTTAAGAACACAACACGAACTGATCAGGGACATTGTGGAGTCTTTGAAGTCGGTTGATATCATACCCGAGAATATATGAGATAACATACAGGGTTCGTCATTTCGAGACATTTATTGGTTTAAAACAAAGTAAAACCACCAAACGGAAAAATGTACAAAATGTGCAACTAGGGCACTTGTTAGTGCAAGGACATGTTGGCACATGTAAACAAATCGGAAATTATTTACAACAATGTATTGTACCCATCGAGAGAATAGGCTATGGTAAACGAGATGGCTTCGGCTTGCAGTAGGGCTATTGGATTTAGCAACGCTACGCTCATTGTAAAAATGAAATCAATTCCTGACACTGAAGGGGATTGATAGTAAAAGCTTTTATAGATCAAAGTCATTATCAGAGTCGAGTGTGTGTATCAGAGTCGAGTGTGTGTGTGTGTGTGTGTGTGTGTGTGTGTGTGTGTGTGTGTGTGTGTGTGTGTGTGTGTGTGTGTGTGTGTGTGTGTGTGTGTGTGTCCCTATATTCAAAATTAATAAAAATCCATCTGGATAATGTTTCAGCTGGCCACAAAGAGTAAGGAATAATTTATGCTAACTAGAGCACATTACAGCTCAGTTCGTGAATTGTTTACAGGGCATGGCGGGGCCATAAGTGCTGAGTGTAACAGTTCTATAAAATAACTTAAACATTGACCAAGCTTTTTCCACCAAGTTTTAGAATTGAGTTAACGGCTCATTATGTAAAAAACATTTTTACAAATTGAACCCGATGAGTTGTGCCAATGTGTGCCAGAGGATGATACTTTCTATTCTTCTTTTCCAGTGCATCTTTCAAATCAAGAACTTGCGTTCCTCATTGGGGGGCCTCTGCTCTCGTGGAGGCGAGGGCCGAATGGATGCGGACGTGAAGCCTGTTTTCAAAATCATAGCCGGCGTATTCCTCCTGCAGGGTCCAAAAGCACATCAGACGGCCCGGTGATTAAAGTCAATCAATGGTCAGGTATAATGATGTAAACAGAAGCACCACAACAACATGGACGTGCACGTTGGGATATTGTGAAAAAGGTTCTAGGGTAAATCACCTTGGCCTGAAGCATTAGTGCCCTCCCTCTCTCCGCAGCCTAACCAAAAAGCAAGAAGACATTGTTTTAATTCAAGTTCACTTCCAGTCCAGAAAGAAGTACCAGCCCCCCTCCTGCTCCCATCCCCCTGGCTCTGGAACCCACCTCTGGGGAGTCCAGCAGCACGCAGGCCACTTCGTAGCAGGAGTACGGCTGCACGTACGAGTTGCTCAGACACCCCACCTCGTCTCTTTCGGCCAGCTGGAAATGCTGCGAGGATCCAGAGAGAAACAGCTGAGTCATGAACTGTGAACTACGGTCATGTGTTGCACGTGGGCCTGGGTCATGTTGTTTATGTATTTCGCCGAGTGTGTGTGTGTGTGTTGGGGGGGGGGGGGGGGTACCTGAATGGCGTCCTTGGTGTTGTGCAGAGTTCTATGTATGGCGCCGAGAAGCAAGTGTTTCAAGCCTGCACACGAAGCATCTTCGATTCCCTGCAGGACTGGAGAACAGTAAATTGTAAATTCTTGTAAATTGTAACTGGAATGCATTTATATATCGCTTCTCTAACCACTCTGGGCACAAGCATTTGACAATATTGCCTAACAATCACCCATTCACCCCGGGCAAGGCGACAGGCCGCTTGCCAGGAGCAGTCAGGGTAAGGTGTCTTGCTAAGTGACAGCTCGACACTGAGCTAGGAGGAGCCGGGGATCGAACTGACACTGTCCGGTTCCCAGCCAACCCGCTCTACCTCCTGAGCCACATTCCACTTGTGATGCAGAGAGTGGGGGGCGGGGGGGATGTCATACTTTGGATCATGGTCTGGAGCTTGGGGACGGAGCAGTTGGCCAGGGCCTTCCACAGGTACAGAACCTCGATCACAGCCAGGCTGCACAGGTCCTTCGACGGCCTGGGCTTCCTCAGCTTCTCTGCCTGTCAAACGGTTCCCCAAAAACAGCACATGTAATCAAGTACTTAAGACTTTGTGTATTCTGACTGGAAGGATCCACTTGTGGCGTGCGTGTGCTTACTCTTTTGAGGGAGAACAGCTCTATTTGATTGTTCTTGCGTTTAAAAAGCCTCTGGACGTCCTTCAGGACCGCGGCAGCTCCTTCCAAATCCCCGCTGGCTCCTTGGCACACTACAGCAGACCGACGGATACAGGTGTTAGCTCGGTAGCTAGCTCGAACGCTACAAGCTACAACCACAATGTGCACGCTGGCATACACACCTCCTGTGAGGTAGGCGTAGTAGCACTGGGACCAGCGGGACTCGCTCTTCAGCCGCTCAAACGCCCGGTAGGCGTCTGTGAAGCTCAGCTCAATCATGCTGCACCAACCTGAAATGGAAATCAATATGATAAGTCGTTGAGGTTTGTGACACAAGCGACTGGTACGGACTATTTGGACAAACTAGCATTGCCAATTTGCAACTAGCATGGGCTACTTGGGCAATATGAGCAACTAGCGTGGGTTACTTGGGCCAATAGCATGGGTTACTTGGGCAACTAACATGGGCTACTTCAGCAACTAGCATGGGCTACTTGAGCAACTAGCATGGGCTACTTGAGCAACTAGCATGGGCTACTTGAGCAACTAGCATAGGCTACTTGAGCAACTAGCATGGGCTACTTGAGCAACTAGCATGGGCTACTTGAGCAACTGTTGGGGTAGGGCCTATGCATTGTGAGTGTCTGTTCTTCTTTCTCTCTCTTTACATATATTTCTTTGTATGGCTTGTTTTTGAGTATTTATATGTATTTGCATCTGATTATGTATACATTTTTACACGATTTTCTTCATAAACATTTCAACATGTTGGTGTCCCAGAATTTACGTTTTTTTCTTGCTTTCTTAATTCCTAGAATGCAGTGAAGAAAACATTACGCACGATTGCACCCGGCCCCTCTAGCCGAACAACGCCCAGTCAAACGCAGCAGTTGGAATGGTGTAGAACTGCCACTGGCTACTTAAGTAACTAGCATAGGCAATTTAAATAACCAGCACAGACTTTTTAAGCATCTAGCACGGGCTAAACGTAACAGAGAGCAGTGGTACCTATTTCATATAAACACACGTGTTGGATCTCCCTCTGGTCGGTGGCCAGCTCCAGGGCATTGCTGAAGGATGTCAGGGCATGGCTGATCAGGCCCTGGGGATGAGAGGACGGGAGGTTAGGAGGCTGGGGACCAGAGCCACGGAACCAGACTGGTCAGGCCGGATACAGCCCAGGCACTGTTGAAGAATTGTCGTTTGGCAGGAAGTTAGGCTGCACCAGTCTATTGTTTGATCCATTTTTGAGATGTTGCACGGATTAGCATGATGCTTTAGCCCTCAAGCTAACTGTAGTGAAGTTTGCTCGAAAGGCTCAAGTATGATGCTCAAGTCAACAAGCCATAAGTAGAATGCAATATATTCCCAACACAAAACTAAAAAGGTATCCTTTGCCAAGTTCTCTGCTATTTAATAAAGAGCAATAACCAATTATTTATTCTAGTGGTAACTACATTTATCATTTGGCAACTGGATATGGATTGATAGATAGATTGATTGATCTTCAAATCATTGTAATAATGAATTCGTTTTTGACAATTACTTTGAAAATAAATAAAAAATGGATCATGTTTTTACACGCCAATACTATATCCATATTTATCTGAATTGTGCTGAAAAAAAGTGATTGAAGTTTAAACTATTTCTGAACTTCTATGTACCTCGAGGCGTTGTACTCTCCCTTTAAAAAACATGAAGAGGGAGGAGTTTGGGTAGACGGGCTCCCTTCGTTGAAGAATATCTTTGGCCTCCAATAACCCTGCCTGTGTGTCAGCACCATCTAGTGCAAAGAAGGGTTGCACTACCGTGTGATACCACAAGAGGGCCAACCTGCATGGAACGCAGAAAACAGTGGTGGTTCAAGAAAATACAATCATACAGCTGTGGGGGTCAGACAGTCAAATTCTCGAATCACAGTTCAAGTCTTAATTTGTACTGCACAAATCAAGGTACAAAAAAAACACCACACCAATGAAATACAGGATACACTAAGTCAATAGTACAGTATTCACATTTCTCTACATGCAAAACTTCCATACACAAGTAAAAATGTTCTTCTGTAATAAGTTAGTTAAGCACAATATGTGGGCCAAAGTCTTCAGAATAAATGTATGTTTTCAAAGTTACAATATAATCTTTATACATAATAATATACAAACTTGAACCCTCCTGAAACACTGATTTATCTCAGCCATCTTTTACAGAATAGTTAGCTCTGAGACACGTCCACACTTGCTCTGCAGCCACACGCACGCACGCACGCACACACGGAAAGGCATGCTGGCATACCTGCCGCCCAGTTATATTACTAGCGCGGCTAAAGTGGCCCCCTGAGAGGAATACGGAGCATGACTCGAGCTCTCAGGGTCTTTATGTGTGGGTGGGTTTGCTGGGTCGAGATGTTTACTCATTATCAAACATGCCTCATCATGACCTAAAGTAGGACTGGTGATCATCAAGGTGCTTCACATTCTACAGTGTGGAGAGTGAGGCACCTTGAGGATCACCGGTCCTACTTTACTCTACACTCTATTGTGTGTGTAGAGTGCACACAATAGCAGATAGCGTCTCAATCGCAGCAAGACTCCCGCCAACCCCTTCCTATTCTGTAATGATCTCGTCTACCGTTCGGTTCTATCCGTTGTGAGTACAACATATATTTGCCTCCTAGCATAATTGCCGTGGTCATATTTTTGGCCAAAGGGTGATATCTAACCTAACTCTACTGTAACCTAACGCTGTTGATTCACTGTTCCTCATTGGCTACATCCGAAGCCAATCAGAGTGTTTTCTACATTCCACAATCACTAACTGCAATCACTATTCGGTCTTTTGACAAGGTAAACCTTAAAATAGGACTTTGGCGATTATGAGGCTATTATAAGGCTAACGATATGCAAAGATGATAATAAAAACAGGATTCAACCCCCAAACAACGACACACGTTCACACACGCGGCCTTGACCGTGTGTGAACCCGTGTCGTTGTTTGGGGGTTGAAGGTCTTTTGACAAGATAAACCTTAAAATAGGACTTTGACAATTAAGAGGCTAATGATATGCAAAGATGATAATAAAAACAGGATTCAACCCCCAAACAACGACACACGTTATTCACACGGTCACGGCCACACGGCCGTGACCGTGTGTGAACGCGTGTCGTTGTTTGGGGGTTGAATCCTGTTTTTATTTTCATTTTTGCATTACACGGGGAGATGTGCGGCACGCCTACTCACGTGGCTAGGGGGGCCTTCATGTCCTTACTTTCACTGGCATACGCGAGCGCCGCGAGGCCCTGCAGACGGTCGCCGGGGAAACCCAGCAGGTTGACGATCTTCAGCAGGTGCGGCGGCACCATGGAGATGCAGAGGTGGAAGAGGCCGTAGCCGAAGCTGACCGAGCCCTTGAGCCGGTCCAGGGCCTCCGAGTGCCCCGCGTCCGGGACCCGGCCGGGGGCGGGGACGGGGGCGGGGACGGTGTCGGCGGGGGGGTCGCCGAGGGACTGCTGGGACCTGGAGGAGGGCGTGGGCGAGGCGGACCCCTGGGCGTCAGAGGGCCGTCGCTGGCCCCCCTCCTGCAGGTGGGTGATGTCGCTGTGACACTTGTTGTACATCTTCCAGGCCTTGCGCAGGAGCCAGCCGCCCTTGATGTACGCTGTGTCGAGGGGGGGGGGCCAGAGGTTAAAGGTCGTTCGAATCAGAAAAAACTATCTCTAAATAGTATTTGTACCGCCCTTAAATCACAGGTAGCGTCTCAAGGGCTTAACAAGCCATATTTATATATTAATGACGCCCCCCCTAACCTTAGCCCCCCCAGAGGACAAATAACCTCCCTTAATTAGCAAGGAAGAAATCTTGAGAAGGAACGCAGAGTGGGGGATCCCTCCTTCCAGGGAGGGTCAGGAGTGCAATGGGTACGTGATGATATATGTGTACAAGGTGTCCAAGCGAGGTGAACAACTCTTGCTCTCACGGGAACAGTACCCACCGACCCCACCACAGCGTGCCCGGGGCGGTCAGGAGGCCTCTTACCCGACAGCTCCTGTTTGATGAAGGACAGCACGGCCAGGTACACCTGGCAGTCCGCGATGATGATCTGCCTTTGGAGGCGATTTAGCATGGCCAGCCATGACCTCTGGGAGTCCACCTGCACAACACAGGGTCACGTTACTAAAAGCCACTTAGCGCTGGAGGTTGTGCAGGGCATGCAAGCCACCGGGGCGACCGGAAAAACCTCGGTGCCTGTGCGTGTGCTACTACTTTGAATAACCTCCATTCTACCCATCACCAGATTTCGTTATTATTTGAATAAGCACAGAGTACTAGAAGGGCTCTCTCAGCAGCTGTGTGTGAGTGCATTATGTTAAGTGGGTGCATTACGCCCCCGTGTGTGTGACGTCCATGCACATACATCCACGACTCACGCCGACTCACGTTTCTCTTCAACTTGTTCTTGATGGTTTCGATGACCCCGGCGTTCTCGCTCTCGCACAGCCTCTCCGTCGCTTTGAGGTCTTCGAAGGCCGTCTGCATCTTCTCCTCCTCGAACGTCATCATGGCGTTCTGCGGCACGGAGAACAAAACATCTCAACGACGCACAGGCAAAACTAAATAAAGCACTGGGTCGACAAAATAAACAATAAAGCAGTGATAAATTGAGTGTGTTTCAATTGCAAACCATCAATCACACCCATTACTTTCAAGAGGAAAATGAAGAAAATAAATAACAATTAGGCTAAATACAATACTTTGCATGGTTGAATAGCAGTAGGCTGTATAGTAGGTTGATAGTATTTACGGTATATAGTAATGACACTCAGCATTGATAGCCAGGAAAATCAGGGCTCAGTGGTTTCATGTAGAATGCTGCACCACTACTTACCAAGAAACTGACAAAACTGGCTCCGAAACTCATTAAAGGGCTGTGGTTCCTTGAAAAGACAATAGACAAACTATCAGAGTGAAGGCTAAACATAGCAACAGGGGAGTCTTTTTGCAGAAAGAGCCAGTGGGGTATATGTGTAAGAAATATGTGTAAACTTTAATAATGCCTCTAGGATTGGTCCTGAAATAGCTGTCTCACTGTGGCCTACAGTAGTCACAAGTTTCTTTCTGAGTTGGTTTTGGCTTTGTCAGGAAATTGCCCCGATCACTGTTCCTGTTTTCACAGCCACAGTGTGAGGTCCTTCTAACACGGAGAGCAATTAGAAGTAAAGGGTGACATTTAAGCTTTCACCAGGAGCCGGGTCTCCCACTGCTTGACCTTCTTTGCCATTGATAAAGTCATGGTTGTCATTCAACCTTGACAGCAATCATAGCCAATAGTAAGGCTAAAGGCTAGAATTCACACTGGTTGTGAGGTTTTCATCGTTTTGTTATAAAACGATACAGTCAACTTGTAGGAGCATGCTATCTAAATGAGCATTGTTTTTACATCTACAATGGCCATGGTTTGTTTAGGGCAGACAAACCTACTTGGAAACGAGTCTGAGCTTCCAAATCAATAAACCAGTTGTATGACTTGGTAATAGCATGACGTAACGTTATGCCTATACATTGTGTTAGGCTATGAGAAAACAGAAGTGATTCGATTTCAAAAGTATAACCATCAGAATGCCTGTCTTGATACACTAGGAACATCTCTCTCTCTCTCTCTCTCTCTCTCTCTCTCTCTCTCTCTCTCTCTCTCTCTCTCTCTCTCTCTCTCTCTCTCCCATGCATTTAATCTCCCTGGGATGGCACACCTAGATACACAGCAATGTGATCAAGACATGACATGTCACTTTGCTTATCCGGTCCTATGCAAATTGAAGTGAACACAAAAGCACCACAAATAACGAGACTCGCTGTAGACCAAAATTCATTGAGATCCACTGGTCAAACGAGAGGGCTCGAACGGGAGAGGGTAACACGTGCTCCCCCCGGAGGCGCTGCAGAAGTGGACCGCAGTCGTCCACTGACCTGTGTGCTTTGAACAGATCGTCACTTTCTTTGAAGCCATTGTTCAGCAGCATGTTTATGCCTTCCAGTGCCAGTTCAGCGTCATCGATAGTGTCCGGTTTATCCCCAGCGGTCACTGGTTTTGTTTTGCCCGCCATCGATATATAAATATAATTGATCTCCTAAAAAAGCAAATAGTTACAACGGAGAAAAGGCTCTGCGCCAGGGAGGGGAGGAAGTCTGCGTGCTGGTGGTCGGCTTTGACAGGGCAGTCAAAGCGTGGAATATAAACTAGGTCGTATCGTGTCCATCTTCGGTATTATTGCCATAGTAATACCCGGATAATTCAAAAATAATATCCGCAGCTCTGGGTTGCTTGTTTGTTTGTTTGCAAGTCCGCTTGTCTTCCGTATTCCGCGGCTGTGGTTTGCCTGGGATTGGCGTAGCCAGAGAAGAGAATGGAGGGGGGGGTTCATTTGTTAGATCTGAGCAGTCAGCCAATCAGCGTCCGAGGCTCCTTCTTCAGTCGCTTGGGAACCAAAAAGTTTAATCAG
Organism: Gadus morhua; assembly: GCF_902167405.1. Taxonomy (NCBI): domain Eukaryota; kingdom Metazoa; phylum Chordata; class Actinopteri; order Gadiformes; family Gadidae; genus Gadus; species Gadus morhua. The sequence continues at coordinate 7,573,162 of NC_044055.1, read as the reverse complement.
AATGTGATAGTATAAATCTTTAATGATTTTGCTTGAATGTCTTATTTGGAATATAACCAAAAACGTAACAGGCTGCCAGTTTCACACACTTTGTTTATTTGCTTTCACTCAAACAGCAGGTCTACAGTGAAACATAAATAAATGCCAATTACCCTCTTCCAGCCTATCATGTAATTGATTTAGGCTACTTTGACACATTCAGACAGTTAATACGTTTTGAAATGAAATACATGAAATATCAATCCAACACTATTTATGATCTCAACCGTATTGTTGCATTGCTAATGAAAGCATAAAATACCCCTGGAAATGTGGGTGAACAATCCGATTAATATTTATAGAAAAACATGAATATTTGTGGAACAATATTTCAATGGCACAGTCAAATAAAAATTCTAAGTTGTACAAATCAAGGCATTTTGATGTTAATATTTGTAATAACAAAGGCTAAATAATCCAAGCTTTGAAACAAAATTTACATTCAAACACAGAACTCAGATTTTATGTCCACAAAACAACAGCTTACACTTTCACTTCGGAATGCACAACAACAAATGGAATATTAATTCAGGAAAATCTGGTTTGATTTCAAGGATGATCAGTTAGGTCTAGATTTTATCAAAAAGGTAAACATATAATCCGACCAGTGGTCATTTAGTGTGATAGATAAACCTTGTCATTATCTGACAATGGCGTCATTTACAAGACCACCTATTGGCTGTACAACTTGAGTTGAACAAAGACATTAACCAATGATAATGATCCTCTGGTCTTTTGAATACTTAAAGTGCTTGGTCGCTTATGCTTCGAAGTCAAACAGCAATGCAGCTATTTCCAATAAAAGCATCATACAGTATCGTGTAGAGTCAAAGAAAGTCAAACAGATTTCTTAATTTGATGTTAAACGTCATTGGTATAAATGCATCAATACAGTGATACTGTGATGTAGGATTTAACAAAAAAAGAATAAATACTGAAACATTGAACGGAAAAGCTTAGTAGTTGTATTTCCTGATACAGATCAATAAAGACATGTACTCGTTTGCACAAACACACACACACACACACACACACACACACACACACACACACACACACACACACACACACACACACACACACACACACACACACACACACACACACACACAAACACACACACACAAACATACAAAAGCACTCACGCACACACACTAACACCCACACACACAAACACACACACACACACACACACACACACACACACACACACACACACACACACACACACACACACACACACACACACACACACACACACACACACATTCAATATACTGTACATAATTTACACATTGAGATTGCACATGGTCATAGCATATGGACATGGGCGTGGTCATAGTAGCGCAGTAGTAGGCCTGCGTCAGCCCGCCGGACATTCCCTGAGGTTGACCGCCCCGGACGCTTTAGACAGCCTCTCGAAGTAGACGGGTTTGCCGTTGATCGTCATGTCCTGGATGCAGCCCACGAAGGAGGAGGAGACCGGGAGCGAGGGTTGCTTCCGGGGACTCTCTGCAGCACACAACATTCAGCAAGTGGGTTAAACCGGCCATGCTTATAACTGAGTCTTGGTGTCTTTACTGGTTTAGAAAATATTCTGAACTTTATCGATTATTTTTTCTTAACTTTTATTTTATCAACTTTTCCTATTTTGATTGATCTATTTACTATTATAATTATAATATTATAATTATTATTATCATACACATAGTATTCATATTATGTTATTATATATAAAATATTGCTTTTAATTGAATATATATATGCATACAGAAATAAATACATATAAGTCAAATATATTAGAACCTTGAGCTCTATTGGGAACACCTCACCAACTGATAGATCCATCTATTCCATGCTTGCAGCCTTACTGCCCTATGCATCAGACCTTTGCTGCAACGTTTAAATAGCACCACATCGTGAGCACTTGGTCATGCAGCACTCCAATTTGTAGTTATGTAATATTGATACGTGGAAGTCACTTTCGATAAAAGCGTCTGCTAAATCCCTGATCTGTCGTTCAGTCTGTCTGGTCTTGACGTGTCTACCGTGGCCCTGTGTAACTGCCCGGGGTTGGAGGTTAGATTCCCACCATAATATTATCCCTTTCATATCACACATGCACTGTAAACCGGACATTCTCTGGATTTTACCCGGAGGAACTTTATGTGTGAACTGAACACAAATGTCAGAATCATTGAGGGAAAGGCCTCATGTTTCTGATAAAAGCATCCACTCAATGCAATGTAGGTGTCTTGTCTGTGGAGCGTCTGTCAGTTCCAACCTACCTGGGATTCCTCCCACATACAGAGGGCCTCTAGTCAGTGTCGTGACTGAAGAGGGAGGTCCGATCTTGTGGTTGTCCACGGTATCCACATGCAGTTGCACCACATTTTGCTGTTTGATCACTAGGAGAAACACACAAACACCCGCTGAATTAATATCCCTTTCTACTGTTAAATTGTTAATAGTAAATTTTGTTATAACACATCAATTCTGTGACCTTTTTGGTGACCATGTGTTGTAATGAAACCGTTGACCGGGAGTTTACCTGATATTTTATGGAATGTCCCGTCACACAATGCAGTCTTGGGCATGACTGACACTGAGAATTCACCTGCTCCATTGTTCACCTGTGCTATTACCTGTAGGTCAGAGCATGACGAAAACAGAGACATTCATGAAGAAGCAGAGAACTTACCAGGCGATACTGTCGGTTCTCATTGTAGTACATGGTGGTGCATGAAGAATTGATGATCAGAATCAATTCTGGACAATCGAACGTCAACATGGATAACTTATGATGATATTGCAGCCAATGCAACCCATTACTTTGCGAAGAAACAGCTCACCTCTCCTTTGAGCATGTAGAGACTGAGGTGGTGTCCCTCACTGGCTCCATGCTTGGCCCGGCTGAAATTCCCAACGTGAAGCAGGACCCCGGTTAGATTCCTCGGTCGGATGTCAAACAGCAGCTCAAAGTCTTCGCCCACAACAAAGTCGTCCTCTGGGGGGGATATAGAAAAGGATGGTATCAACGACTATCTGACAGACGCCATAAAAATGCACTTACTTCAGTTGACTCACCGTAAACGACATGAGCATTGCTCCCCGGGAAATAGGCACCGCTCTGCAACGGTCCATCAAAGCAGGGTCCGGCTCCGTGATTGGTGGTTGGTTGCAGCATGGCACGGCCGTTCATTTGGAAGTTGCGGAGGCAGCCCAACACACTGTGCTTGCGTAGGCTTTTCTGCTAAAAGTGGACAAAACACAAAATCATATAAAGTTCATATAAAGTTCTAAGTCAGATTCGACCCCAGGGAGTGAGTTCTACTAGTCCAGACAACACTGCTCTTGGCAGTGTTTAAGGGTTTATTAGAGTAAACTTCTTTCAAAAATCAAGTAGCCTGGTCAACATGATGGCATTTCAACATAATACATGGATTTTAAAGTAGCATATTCAAGTCCCTTTCACTCATCTTGAAAGCCACAGATCAATAAGTATCTGTCTGCAAGCCATAAAACACATCTAATCAATGAAAAAGAATGGTTCTAAAATCTGTCCAATTCAGTAATGTAATAGAATGATAACTGTTATACGACAAAGCAATACAGTGGGCTAAACGGTGTGTTTTACCTTTAAATACTGGTGAAGGGATTCAGGGGCACTTCCTAAGTAAAGCGGGGACAGCAGCTCCAGCGAAGCCACCTCATTACTAGTCAGCTGGCCATCCTGAGCCCTGATTCCATCCACAATCAATCTGAATTTCTTCTTCTCCAAGCTGAACATGACCTGCACATGAGGACCAAGAGTCAACAGGATGGCAGACCTAAGCAACAACAGGATCAATACCCTCAGAGTCCTGAAAGGGTTTGTGATTTCGTGACGTTCACTGACCGAGTGCCACTTCCCGTCGTTGTACTTCTCCCGGTTGAAGATCTCTTTATTTTTGCCCACAGAGAATCGAATTCTGCCCTTGGACATGTAGACAGCCATGTGAGAGTTCCCCCTTCTGGTCGCAGCAAAGAACAACAGGCCATCTGGAGACCTCGTCCGGACCTCTAGAGAGAAGTGGGGCCTATGGGCGAGAAATAAAGGGTCCCAAACGATTAGTTCTGTGTTTGTGTGCGTGTGTGCTTGTGTCTGTTTGTGTGTGTGTGATTGCATGCAAGTGTGTGTGTCTGTTTGTGTGAATGTGTGTGTGTGCATGTTTGTGTGTGTGCTTGTGCGACATGGGCAAAACATAACGGGTCCCAACCGAATAGTTCTGTGGTTGTGTGTGTGTGTGTGTATGTATGTGCATGTGTGTCCGTGAGTGTGTGTGCCTGTGTGCGTGTGTCTGTGAGTGTGTGTCTGTGCGTGTGTACGTGTGTTTTTCCGTGTGTGTGCATGTGCATGACTACACATACACGCATGTCTTATAATACGATATGGGATCTAGCATCGAACTTTAGTGCAATTTTAGAGTGAGTGCAGTAGTTGCTAGTGGAGTGGTGTGGTGGTTGTGCATACTTTGGCAGCAGGGCCTGAGGGGGCAGACTGAAGCGGAGGCTGCTGACCGCGGCGCCCATGCGGTAGGCGTGCTGCAGCGAGGCAGGCTCTGTACACTCCGACACCGGCGGCGGCAACGCGTTCGCAGTAGTCTGCACGGCCTGCACGGCGCCCTGACACCACAGACGGGGGGCAGACAAAAAACAAAACAAAGACAGGCCGAGTGTCACAGTGGGCCAGTGGCAAGGTGTACAAGGCCACGGTGGGCATCTCGAGACCTCCCAGCTCTGCAAATGACGTTGAGGACTTCAAGATGTGTTCAGCATATATTAAGAAAAGAGAGGAAATAAAGTATTCTCTGGAAAAGGGGGGCTGATATACCCATTGAGACAACCCCGAACAGTTATGTGAACATGCACCCTGGTGTCAAAGGTAACACCAGGGTCCTGACACCATCGAAATTCTTTTTCGATATCAGATTTCATTTGTTCAAATAATTTGAGCCGTTCTGATTGGCAGCAAAGTCGCATAGGCGTACCCTCGCTGAGATGGCTGCAAAGCTCTAGATAAGATCTATAAAGAAATTGATTGGTAACATTTAACAATAAGGGTACATTGATTAACATTAGTAAAAGCAGTTGTAAACATTATAATATAGCATTAGTTTATGGGTTATTGTAAGGATTAGAGGGTTTAGGTCTAACTCTAACCCTATTAAATAATGATAACGTGTATACCTCATCACCATAATAAATAAATAAAACTATAAGTCAATGAATACTGGACCATTAGTTAACATTTAAGTAACTGTTAGTTAATGTTTATTACTGCATTAACTAATTAACCAATTCATGGTAAATTAATATACTATTATTGTTAAGTGTAATCAATTTACTTCTGCATCGGCATGTTACCCTGCCCTCGTGTTTCTAATACTCAGAGCTTGAGAATGTGTTGAAACCATCACTATAGCAACACCTCAGTATCTATTTATGAGGAATTTATTTTTACATCAGATTTTAAGCCGGTAAGAAGTGTTCTTTAGGTCAATCAATTGTTATTGACCTCGGGAAGAAATGTATCAATGGATATAAAATGTAATAGGTAATATCATTAAAAAATGTAGTTAATTATGATTATGATTAAAACATTGTCAGTCTTTTATACTGCTGCCATACATGTGGCACATTTCAACAGTTAACTGTTTCAACAGTTAACCATTGAATAATGTATGTTAATCTGTATGTCATCAGATGAACACTGTGTTTGTTCCTCAGATGAATACTGTGTGTGCTCATTTGTTTTTGCACATTAACTCTGTACAACGTTATTGAATACATTGATTTGTTAAGTGAGTAATTTATGTAAATGTGGGTTTGATTTGATGGAGCTGTTTATGCTTGTGAATACAGGATATAATTAACAGATGAGACAGTGACTTCATCTTGAGGTTCAATACTGCTCTGTCTTCCATCTCAATATATATTTCTATATTTATTCATATATAAATATATAAACTCAACAATGGATTGGATACCTCATAGTTCACTGAAGACCATAATGAACAATCATTACATTAAAATTAGAATTAGTATTGTTATTAGTGGAAGTGAATGAGACAAAACATAAATTGTTATTTGATCAAGCACAGGATTTAATACTTCTCCTTCTTAGTCATACACACAAACACACCATTCACCCCACCTCCACCTACAATTAAGGCTGTGTGTGATTTATATTGAATAGTTACTGGAGAATACTGGTTTATATTTTAGGTCGAGGATGATTGGTTTTTATTTGATTCAGTCCACTGTTACCATCTTAAAGTTTATATCAAAAATAATGTGACCCTTTTTGATGAAATTAATACAGAATTAGCCATTGAGTGCATATGAATGGTTAGTGAGAAATCATTAGATTATTGATTTAGATTATTACTGTATTATTGTGTGAGATGAAGAAAGACATGACAGACATGAATAGATCCTTGTTTCTACTGATTTTCATTATAATAATAAAAAAGACAGACATACATAAAATAAAATGGTTTCGGTAACATAACTGTTGATCTTGTTCAAATCAAATACATAGGAAATGTTTAGCAACAGTTTTCAGTTCATATATTTTTCTCTCAATGTCAGCAGGTTTTAGGACATCCTTCTGCTTCTTCAATTCTGGAAATAAAGCAGCAAAGCAGGTTTTAAACAAAAATACACAGATTTATATCAGGCTTAGTAACAAGAGAGACTTTGTCCTGGTCAGGGTTAGGATTATGGTTTGGATGAGGGAACTGGTATATGTGTGGCTTTGGTCCTAGTTAGGGATAGGATGAAGTAACTGGTATACGTGTGTTTTTTGTCCCGGTTAGGGCTAGTGTTAGGTTTAGGGTTAGGATTAGGATAAGTGGTATGTGTTTGATTTTGGTCCCGGTTATGGTTAGGATGAGGTAACCAGTATATGCGTGGGTTAGACAAAATGTTTTGAAGGGGCAAATAGAAACTATTGCAATACTATCGTACTGCTGTATGGCATACAAATGCCCTAACCTTAATTCCATTTATCTGCTTTTCCTTAAATACAAAACCTTAAAAGTCGGCCCTTTGACTTACTCCTAAGATTGTGCCCGAATTGCCAATGATGTGGTGAATGCCATTCACATCGGTCAATACTTTGAGGATACCGCTCAAATGAATTAAAATGTCAGGCTTCATGACTTCCTGGGAGGGAATTCCCTTTCTTGATTTGACTTAACAGATCAACCCATTAAAAATCCATCGTCTCAATCAACTGCTATCCTGACCTGGCGGGATGTGTCAAGGATCATCATTGGCGGTCTTTCAGGCGAACAAACGCCCAGCTCCACACTCCCAGAGGACTGGAAGGTGCTCAGGTCCTCCGGTCGATACAGATGGTCCGGCCTGTAAAAACAGAGCAAAAGGGAGCATGTCTCAGTGGAAGAACCCCATAGAGTACCAACGCTATGACTGTACTGCGATGGAACTACGGGCGTGTGCTACATGAACAGTGCTTACCGTTTCAGGTAGACGTTTGAGATGCATCCCTTGAAGATGTCCTTCCCAAGGGAGACCTGACTGTTGGGGTCCGGTCGGAACGACACATTGGGCTGCGGCACTGCTCCTCTTAATTCGTCTATGAGTAATTCGATACTAGGGAGAGACGTGATGGAAGTGTTTGATGTCGCGCACATGCTTATTTTCATATATCCATGATCTCTCAAAAACAGATTGTCTGACATGTAAACATAAGTCTGTCAATCCATCCGTCCATCCACCAGGTATATTTACCTCGTTCCAGATTTGGTGACAGTCAAGTAATGCCACTGGCCGTCGTTGTATTGTCTGAACGATTTAAACACCTTGTCTCCAAATCTCAGTTTGACGCAGCCGTCCGACAACTCCAGCTTAAGCCCGCTGATCTGAAAGTTGGACAACATAAGAGGATAGGGATAAGCCACCTGAGGAAACATCTAGTACAGCGAAAGGGGGGGGGGGGGGGGGGGAGGGCATGGGGACTCACCACTTGGCTCTGCTCCAGAATAAGACCCTGGTCCTCTGTGGACCTGAAGCCCAGTGACAGGCTGACGTCCCTGTCTAGACTAATGGGAGCCGGGTGGATTGCCAGCGAGCTCCCCAGGTCGAACTCTGCTTTACGAATAGCCTATGAAAAGGAGACAGGGCGACACAAGAATGGTTCAATTAACGGGAACAGTATGGCACCACATAAGGTGGAAGGGTGGATGAGTTGGGAATAGCAGACTGCGAGACCAGATTCCTCACCAATAAGTCCAGGCGGCAACCTCTGCTGACGCCGACCGTCTCCAGGTATACAGGGCTTTCTTTGTTGGTCTTTATGTTTCTGATGCACCCTTTGATAGCTGGTATGGTGATGTTGTTCCTGTAAGGCGGTAAAAGATTAGAAGGTTTCCTAGAAAAACCTTCTTACATGGTCTTTCCTGTTGTCGAAAGGGGGAGAGGGGGGGCTATGGCAAAACATTGAATAATCATTTCATTGGATCAAATCAACAAGTTAGAGGAGATGTAGGAAGCACAGCCCTTTGAATCAAAGCCTCATACCTTTCCCTCACGTCAGATGACACACCACCGATGTAGTACTCCACAAATTCTGCCCCATCATATTTAGCAGCTGCTTCGACCACCAAATCATTACCGATTCTCACTTTCATCATATTGTTTTTACTATCGAAGATGATGAGGATATCTGCTGAATCCGCCTGTGAAAGAAGAAAAACAATGTTCGGATGACATTTGAGGCCATCTATTTTCACAGAGGACTTGCGAACTTGGGTAGTTATAATTCGATATCACAAGGGATATCAAAGCCAGGCTCTTGACCGTAGAGATTTGAGACACTTACCACAGGGAAGATCTTCTTTTTGCTTCTGGCTGGTGCATCCAACTGGTCACTATGGATGACAACATAGCCGCTCTCAACCGCCAAGGTGTAATATTTATCCTATAGAACAGGTGTCAAAGAATACATTCAATCAAAATTCAACAAAACATTGAAAATAAAAAGTGCATTCATTCATTTTGTATTAATGTATAAATTAATACAATTGTGTAAACGCATTCGAATCATCATAGTCAATCTGGCTAATTGTTTTAATTGTTATTTTATTACATATTTTTATTCAATTTGTCACATTATTTAAATTTTTTATATTTTGAATGTTGCACAATCTCTGCAGGCTTTGCCAAATCTTCATTTCACTTCATTTCTTGCACATGTATATGACCAATAAAACTCATCAAACCATGAAGACATGAAGGGACCTGGTGACTGTACCTGGTTTCCAATGTAGAAGAGCAGCCCGTCGACCGAGCGAGTGTTGAGGCTCTGTTCAAGCAAAAGAAACGACCCACGTATTGTACCGATAGCTAACTTAGCGTAGCCGGTGCCTTCAAAGTATTTTGTCTCGGTTGATTTCCTATGCCTGGGAAGAGCATACAATTTCAGTTAGAAGCCAAACATCACATCACAGCAACCCAGAAATCGCCCAAGCTGAAAAAGCCTGACTTGTAAGCTCTTTATAGCATTTGGGTATTGATAGATATCGTCGCAATACCCACTAAATTGTGCTTTCATGCATCCATATATCCGTATCACTATCCCTAGTACAGAGCACGCAAGTACAGTATGTTGAACACTGAAAATACTGACCTCTTGCATGGGATCTCCCGGTTGATTTTGACGGCTTCCTTGAAGTTATAGAGGCTGAAGAATCGCTCGTTGAATGAGGAGAACTCAATGCAGCCCCTGTACATGGGGTAGTTGAGAGACGCCGGGGGCTGTGGTGAAATACAAATGGAGAGAACGGGGTTATAACACTGTTGAAGACACCAAAATGGCAGCTCACATTAGTTTCCTGTGTGACCAGCGGTCCCCTGATGGGACCGCGTGTTCTACGGTGCATGAAGCTGGTGGGGCTGACCACGCTACAGGGTTAGCTTACAGTGAAGTCGGCCGGGAAGCCTCCCACATAGAAGACCACATCACTTGGGTTCAGGCTCAGCAGGTTCTCCAGCAAGTCTCCCTGCTTGGTGCTGATCACGGCCGGTTTGGGCTCTCTGGACGTGTGGGCCTCGGTGTAGGTCACTTGTGCGTCTTGGTAAATCCTAAACGATGGAACACACGATGCAAACGTTTAGGAAACAACCACAAGCGGAGGAGCTGTGACCGGATCCAATGAGCTCTATCCACTCCCCTTCCATGTAATCCAAGAGGAATACAATGTCCAGGTGCAGGATTTTAAGGATTTAAGTTACCTTTGAAGGACCACTTTGTCAAATATGGCCGGGTTTGATAGCGAGCGGCTGACGGTTCCCGTCTTGATCTCGTACGCCCTTCCGTGGAGCCTGTAGATGAAGTACAGTTCGTGCTGCCTCACCGCCATGCCTATGAAGTCCCCGGTTGACTAACGGAGGGATGAGACAGAGTGTAGGGTTAAACACGCCATCCCCACATTTTCCATCCACGTGTCGGTAACAAACGGCAAATGGCAAAAGGACTGCATTTATAGAGCGCTTTTCTAACCAGCGGCCACTCAAAGTGCTTTACAATATTGCCTAACATTCACCCATTCATGGACACATTCACACACCGGCGGCGGCGTCAACCATGCAAGGCGACAGTCAGCTCGTCAGGAGCAGTCAGGGTGAGGCGTCTCGCTCAGGGACACCTCGACGCTCTAGGAGGAGCCGGGGATCGAACCAGCAACCTTCCGAGTTACCAGTCGACCCGTTCTACCTCCTGAGCTACTGCCGCACTGTTTATACCGCGCCACGGTCCGGCCGGCCCACCAACTCACGTTTCTATTGCCCAGGTACATCACAAACATGTCGCTGGGGTCGTCGGAGACCTGTCGCCGTCTTCGCTTGCCGTCTCCCCTCCCGCTGAGGGGCCTCTGCAGACTCAGAGACAGCTCCGTGTAGGCCTTGAGGTCATCCAGGTCGGTAGGTGTGTGGAGCTCCACGTAGCCGTCGCCCATGAACTTCATCGGGACCCTGATCTGAAAGGTTGGGAGTGGGAAAGGTGCTAGATGCATCATACATGCCGTGTTTCATGACAATCCACTGTTTGGACGAGGACTTCCAGGAGCTCCGCACAGAGCATAGAGGAGAGTTCTTCGAATGAGAGCCGATTGGTCGAGGCCTTTGTGTGTTCAAGCGTCAATTGGCTTTATAAGCAGTAGAACTGTTGAGGACTTCTCTCCTCTCAGTGTCCTCTGACCATCCATGTGTTTTAATGTCTAAGGTTTTGTGTCTCGTTCGTTTCGTATTCATTGTTTGTGAGGTGGTCACTGTTAGGCAGTGTAATTGTTTTAACTATCAATACTACTACAGTCTGCAAATGGTCCCTTGGGGATGGGAAAGACTCTACTCTCCATGAATACTTTGGGTAACTCGTTTACCCTGTTGGCTGCGTCACGGGCCTGTTCGATGAGCTCCTTGATCTTCTTGATGTTTTCCGTTATGTTGCTGACAGGGAGGAACTGCGAGGATAGGTTCTCCATCTCAGACAGCTTGTCCTCCAGGGTTGGGATTTGGTTCAGCAGATCCCTCACTAAAAATCACAAGAGACACCCTCATCAGGCTCAAGAAGTTACATGCTGATTTCAATGTGGAGCGAAATTACTACTGGACAATCCAAGGTGGAAGAACATGGTCTCCTGGTCCTCACCTGACTGGTCCACTTCGTCCATGAGATCATTGATGTTAGAGTCCCCCGGAGTCACCTTGATCTTGTCCAGTTCATCCTTGATGTTGTTCAGTCTGTCCTGGGTGTTTGCTGTCGTGGTACTGGCGCGGGCCGCCTTCCGTTTGGCTTCGTCAATCATATCGCCAATGTCATCTTATTGGGAAATAGAGCAAGGAGATTAATAAACAACTGAATGTGGGCAGGTCGTTTCATCTCACAAATAATGAGTATGTGTCTAACTGATTCATTAAAGCCAACCTCTGTTTATGTTATCCAGTTCTGCCTGGACATTCATGAGGTCCTTATCCAGTGCTTTCTTCTTGATGTCTGCGTTCTTCAGACGCTTTTTCTGGGCACTGAGGTCATCTTCTGCGGCTTTAGAAATGAAACACAATGATAAATACATTTTGGTTTTGTTCTGGCTCGTGGGTTAATGCAGAGGTTGTTAACCATCTAGAAGGACGCTCACCCTTAAGATCATCCTGTGAGTCCTTCGCATCCTTGAGCAGTTCAATTCCGGACGTTTTCAACTCCTTCGCCCTCTCGGTCAGGTCAGCATTTTTCACGTTCTTAACAACGTTAGAGATTAATTTGTTAGACGGTTTTCAGTTGAAAAGAAAATATTTCATAAAAGTTATGGAATTGAGGTTGACTTGAGGCGTACCTTCAGCGCCTTGTCGGCAGCTGCCTTAGCCTCATTGGCTGCGGCCTCCGCGGCGTTTATGGCGTCTGTGATGTTTTTGTAGGCGTTGATGGCATCGATAGCATCACGCACGTCCGTACGCCCGCTGGCATTCCCCACAGCGCTGGAGGAAAGGAAAACAAGTGCAGGTTAGGGCAAGCAGTGCAGGAAGGACATCAAAACGGCAGAGAGAGTGTTTACATTTCTGATGTACAGTTCCCCACCGTACATCACCAAAAAAAAGTAAAAAGTAAAAGTAAATAAAAAATAAATAAATGAATATATATATATATATATATATATATATATTAATTAAAAAAAAAATACAAATTAAGATAGAAATTAAAATGTAAGCAAAAATAAATATATAAATAATAAAAATAACAAATAATACATCATTATATAATCTAAATAGTATAAAAATCATATGACAATGATATCAAATTTAAAACAAACCACAATGACCTCACTCGCTCCCTTCGTGCTACCAAGAACACGTCTACGACTCTACGCCACCACCACAGTGAAACAGGGTGGTTGCGTTACGTCTCCAACACATAAAGCTCCCTTACTTCTGGAGGTCCATGGCCATCTTGCTGAGCTTGTCTGCATGCTCCTCTGCTCTTATGACGAGGTCCTCTTTGTTCGCCGCCTGGGAGATCTCATTAACCTTCTGGGTCAGGTCCCTCTTGGCTCCGTCCAGCTGTGCTGCCAGCTGTTCGTACTCCTGCGATTGATTCAATGATACGATTAATACAACATGTTGTGGAAGTGGAGTGTGCAGGCACGCACGGCACCTCAGCGCATGTAGAGAACAGCAATTATTATTATTAATTATTGGATTGTCTCTTGGGAAGGCGTGATGGACAAGGCATATCTCTGTCTGTCGGTAGTGGATTGTCTCGAGACATAAAGGTGATACAACGTAGGAGGCTCAAGGGAGTGTTTGTAACTGAGCTACCACTTTTTAAATCGGATGTATGTTGTACCGTTTTTTTTCTACCATTAAACCAGTCTGAGAACATCACGACGAATTGTCTGCTACCCAACTACATTCAAGTAACATCGTATTATATTGTTAAAAAAAGGTGTGTAATTGAGATCAGACAGAAAAGCCTTCATGATGTCCTGTTTTCCGTACTTTTTTACTGTCAGCCAGCATTGTGGCCAGAACCTCTGTCTTCTGCAACTCATCCTCAGCCTGCTCCATCATGTCCTCCACCGCCTTCCTCTCCTTCTTCACATCCTCAACCACGAGCTGTATAGTGAAAATAGATACAAACATTGAGCTGAGTATAAAAAGAACCAGGATACATAGAACATAAGATTAACTGCATTGGCATAGCAACCAGCGCCGTGTTTGAATCGTATCGCTTGGCCTCATACATCGGCCAGGTTCAGAAAGTTAAACTTTTTATGGAAGTTTCTTAATAAGGCTGGTGTATTTAAAAAAAAAAAGAAGTAAATCCAGACTATTGATTGTTCAATGATCCATAATCAATGATGACGATGATGTGAGCCATTACCAGAAGTTCTTTCAGGGACTTGTCGTTGAGTCCGTTTTGGGTGCTGGCTTTCTTCACGTTGTCTTCAGCCTGCTTCAGGGTCCTCTCCAGGTCTTTCAGCTTGGCCTCGAAACCCTTCAGCTGGCCCTTGATCTTGTCGGCAGCAGCCTGGTTGGTGTCGCACTGTTTACTGACGTCAGCCTTAATGAAGTCCAGCACTGCAGGAGAGGAGAGGAGATGGTGAGAGAGGAGGGAAGAGGAGAGGAGAGGGGAGGAGATGAAAGGAGGGGGTAGGAGGGAGGAGGGGTGAGGAGAGGAGAGGAGGGGTGAGGAGAGGAGAGGAGGGAGAGGAGAGGAGCGGAGAAGACAGGAGAGTAGTGCGGAGGGAAGAGAAAATAAGAACAGAACAGAAATTCAACACCATGGTCAAACTTTATTTTGACTATCTATCTCAACATAGAAACAGTTACTCAGTGTTTTCCTCCAGTATGCTAAATCCATTATTTTTAAACCGCTTGTTTGCACCGAGGCTGACCATCATCCCATTCCCACGACAACAGAGCTCTGGTCGTTTTTGTAACAAGTGCATTGGGACAGAAAAGCTTTTAAGGGGAGGCCTCCTACAAGGAACGGGCGGGGGCTGTCGAGGAGTCAGTAAACAGGAAGAGCTCTCACATTTCCTGGCCTCTTCTCGCTCTTTCTCAGCTGCGGCCTTCTGGGGGTTGAAGTTCCTCTTCTCCATTTCCTTCACAAGCCGCTGAGCCTCGTCCAGCTGCCTCGACAGGTCAGGAGACTGTGAGTCGCCACCGTCAGAGTTCATCAGCTCCTTCAGCAGAGCTGCACACACACACACACACACACACACACACACACACACAAAGACGCACACGCACACACACACACGCACCGGCAGGATTTTTATAAGACAATGTAATTTCATAGAGAGAGAGTTAGCGTATTCCACATGTAATGGTATTATAATTCAACCAAAGGTAATCTGTTATGAAAGACATAGCTCATGGTCATCATCATGATATGGGAAAAGTGAAAAGGAAAAGGCCCCAAAGACAGAGAATTTTTCTGAAGGTCACCCCTGCGTTACCTTGGATTTTCTTCAGCATCTCCTTGATGTCTGTGTGCAAATCTTGGGCTCTTTGTTCAGTTTTCTCTGCATTTTGGACCGCTTTCTTTGCCACGGCCATCTGTTTATCAGCCTACATAAAAATCATACATAACGAATTGTATATTTATGTGTTTGTGTATGTCTGTTTGTGTATGTGTGCGTGTGTGTGCGTGCGTCTTTGTGCGTGTGTGCGTTTCTGTGCATGTGTGTTTGTGCGTGTGTCTCTACCTTGGCTTTAAGGGTGCTGATATCATCATTGAGGGTCTCTACATCTTGCTCTAGCTGAGCAACTTTAGGCTTCTGGCTTTCAATGTCGTTGTTGAATTTGTTGAGTAGAATCTGCAAGAATCCATTAAGCAAACACGTTTACATTATGCAACATAACGTAAGTACTACAAACTAATACTAATACCACCATACTTAAACTTGAGATCTCATGCAAAGCTTATTTGTTGAAGTGTTTGGCGATATTAAAAGATCTGTAAAAAGTTATTTTACGTGAGCCACAATACATTCCTTTCACGCCGCTACGAGAAAGAACCGAAAATTTGACTCCCAAAGCAAACGAATAGAAAGAAACGGTTATGGGGGCCAAAGCCCTATCTCAACCCATCTCTCCCCTACAGCAGCAGCTTAATGAGGCATGAATGGCTGATTCCATGGGGGTCTCAGGTCAAGCAGACCACAAGCTGTTTGCTGCCGTCCAAACCGTGCAGTGGCTTACGTGTGTTGACGCACACCCCCCACACACACACAGACACAAATACCCATAGACACACACAGATCACTTTTCAATGGAACCGCGGAAACGATGGCATTGCATAAAACACAACCTAGTCACTCCACGTCCGCGTATGAGTGTGTACTACGCAATTACACCAGAGCGAGATGGAGAGGCACTAAAATGGAAATGGATGCTCGTCTACATAATGGGCATTACTGTGCTATATCACGGCGGAACCACTGCAGACATCGAGACAGAGACATGCTGGCGCATACTAAAACGTCTGTGTGCATTACACTTGTCGCCTTGTGGGAAAAGCCCAGCCTTTTCTTTTAAGTGCCGTTTGACACCATTCACTCATGGAGATGAAGAGCTATGGAACATCATGGTGATGGTCCAGCCGCTACGGCCACTCAAACACCCTACAGCCTTTCATGCCTCAGGTTTCAGCCTCGCAGTTTCGACCAATGCGAGCCCACGACCCCCTGGTCTGGCGCCCTTGGGAGTAATGTGTGTCTTGCTCAATAGCACGTTGACACCACAACATCCAACCCCCCCCCCCGACCCTCTGGTTGCAAAGGGCTGCCCTTCTCCTGAGCCACACCCGTCCCTGTAGCCTTAGCAAGCGGCAGGCCGGATGTTTCTTTTGTTCAGTCTCCCATTCCTGGCAACAAAAAGACATTCCGCTCCGACGTGGATCTCACTGCCTGTCCGGCGCCTTAGACTTTCAACACTTCTTACATTTAGCCGACAATATTATCCAAAGCGGTTCGTGCACACAATCACACACCGACGGCAATCACGCAAGACGTCAGTCAGCTCGTCGGGAGCAGTTAGGGTGAGGGTGCCTTGCTCAGTGACTCCTCGACACTGGGACCAAACTTGCAACCTTCCAGCTACAAGTCAACCCGCTCTACCTCCTGAGCTAAGCCGACCCTATTGATGGAGAGCCGAGTTTCCGACCAATTCTTCCTTCAACCGAATGTCCGTTGAAGTAAAGCCGACAGGAAAGCCGACCATCCTTGCCGACAGGAAAGCCGACCATCCTTGCCGACTTTCCTTCAACGGCTGCCAACGTTCACTCTGCGTCGGTCGGCTCTGCTCTTTCGCGAGCGGCAGGACCTCTTGTTTCCACGGGAAGCCGTGCAGCGCTAACGCCTAACGCGAGCGTGTGCGCCCAGCGCGCGGCGGCGGGCTACCTTGGTCTCGGAGATGGCCTTCTCCAGCTTGCTGAGCCGGTCGTAGGAATCGGCGCTGGCGGAGGCGTTCTCTAGGTGGCCCTTGATCCTGGTCAGCTCGTCGTCCAGGCGCTCCAGGTCGGCCAGCAACGCCTGGGCGCAGCTGTCACACTCTGCAAGAGAAAGCGGGGGGGTGGGGCGTCAGTGACATGGTCGTCGTCGTAGCGACGGAAAGGCAAGGCAAGGAAAGGCAACTTTATTTATATAGCACTTTACATACACGAGGCAGACTCAAAGAGCATATATGTTGTATGACGAAGAACATCGTCACACAATAAAATGAAATAATAAAATATGATCGAAGCATAAGCAAAAATACACTAAGGTAAGGTAAATAAAAAAAGAATGTCGGCTTGGAGATGACCTCTGACCTTGGCATTGCCCCTCTGTGTTTGTGTCTCCGGGCTCCGTGTTCTTGCACACTGAGGGGAAAAGGAAATACAATTATTTAAATAAAAAAATATTATTATTGAATTATTATAATAATTATAATATCAACATGGGTAGACTGTCATTCTAAAAATACAGCATTGATCCATTCTTGAGACGTACCTCCGGTGCTGGGGTCACAGCTGTTGCCGTTTCCGTGGCAATTGCAGGGCCGACAACTGCCCCCCGCCATCATGGGATCGCCATAGAAACCTGGAGCACATCTATGGAAGAGAAGCGAATGATCGGTATTGAGCGACAGCGACACTCTTCAGTCTTTGACCTTTAGCACTCATTATCACTAATGACTTCCCGTAGGGTCCGGGTGTACTCATCCCCCAGTGGGGGGGGGGGGGGGGGGGGGGTAAGGGATTCAGCCCCCTTAAAACTCTCATCATCAATACACTTACTTTTCACATCTCTCTCCGGCATAGCCTTCTTTGCACACACACTGGAAGCCACCGGGACCCTCCTTGCAGCCCAAAGCAAAACTGGAGAAAGCCAAAACAAACATGGTTACCCCACACATGATGGTGAAAGCCTCTGTTTGCCTACCGTTAAGTTTCATCATGTGTTTACTCTCTCCTTGATGCTTGTATGTATATTAAATTACATTAAATTAAATTAAATTCAATTCAATTCAATTCAATTCAATTCAATTCAATTCAATTTCACTTGTATAGCCTTTAATCACAGGTACAGTCTCAAAGGGCTTATATTTATGACAACCCCTTGATTCCTAGCCCCCCAGATAGCAAGGAAAGTATACATGGTGTGACAAATGCACACACACACACACACACACACACACACCTGTTGGATGCCACATTGAATGGGCACGGGCACACTCGGCATGATCTCAGAGCAGGGTTTCCATAGTAACCCTCTTTGCAGAGCTCACATCTGGGGCCAGCCGCGTCAGAGTCACAGTTCTGGAATGTGAGGAGGAAGGAGTGTTCATCAGCGCTCGGTGAGCTGTGCGGTCAACAGAGGATAATGTATGGACTGCCGCTTCCACCTGGTCTTTGTATTATAATGCTATGGTGCAACAGTCGCATCTGAGATTAAAATGGTAATAATTAAAATAAGAATAATCGGCTTGCTGGATACAGTGGAAGATAAATACCTTTACCTGGGCAGTCATCATGTCTACTTTACTTTTGATCATCAGTAGGTTTTAAAAGAAGTCTTATTATAAAGTGTTTTCAGATTCAGTTGATACTGTCCTCCTGTCTAGAGCTCGGAGGTCCTCATCTTATTAATCCTAATTGTTTTTTTTCAAACATTGATCCCATTGTTTCTTGTTCTGAAGCTGTTTATAAAACTAGACCTGGACAATCTGTACAGGTTGTAATGTACACCACAGTAGCATGACATCGAGGGGTCTCCAACCCCACCACAAAGAGCTATTTCTGGGGCTGCTGTGGGAGAGCAGACGAGGGAGCGTTAAGCTATGTGTTTGTGTGTCTCTAGGCAGACCCCTATTCTGCTATGCACAGTACAATACACTGCAGCTCAGATACAGGCCCTGTCATGATTGACTTATGTAAGAGGTGGGGGGGGTGAAGAAAAAAAGAAAACACTGAGACTTTGGGTCTAAGGTTTCCTCTGAGATCTAATCTCTTGAAGCCAGAAGGAGTAATATGAAGACAGAGGAACCGACTGAGAGGACAGAAATAAGGTGAGATGATGTGTCATGCTAGAGATTTAACATGAGTTATGGCTGCTCGTCCAAGTGGTGACCACGGATATTAGCCACAGAGGTCTAGACTGTGCTTGCACCGGTAATCACCGTTCAATTTGATTGGATGAGTAAGTGTGTGAGTGAATGGATGAGTCACGAGTCAGTGAAGTGAGTGAGTGGGTGACTGAGAATGTTTATTATTAAGTGAATATGATCATGATTGACAAGAGGAAATGAGGAGGTGGGTGAGTGATTGACTGACTGAGACACAGATGGAGAGGAAGATTGAGGTCAAAGCAATTAAGCGAATGATTAATTGACTCTTACCTGACATCTCCCTGTCTTGTCTTCACACTGACTGGACAGGCCGTTGCACTCACATCGTACACAGCGTCCGAGGTAAAGCCCGCTGCCGTCTCTATAGTAACCAGGACTGCATTTCTGAAACACAAAGACTAATTATATAGAGACTGGAGAGATACATCATCATCAACCCCTCAGACAGGCCTATCATTTAGAATGTACAAAACATGTCCGACGTATGTTTTTTTCCTGTCACACTGTTGATTAAAGGTGTTAACAAATAATTGTTGTTCCCTTGAAAATGACACCAACCTAAAACAATGTTAAAGACACAGCTCAAATGATTCACTTCTCTGAGTCCTACAATGTTTTCCCTTGATAAAGGCAGCCATGCAGAAAGTCTGATTCCCCAAGCAGTGCTTAAGAAAACGGTTCATGGAGTTAGCGTTTCTCCCTTGGCAGCGAACCCGTTGGCGAAGTTACACATTAACGCGGTATCGTCCGCACATGCCCTTTTGCTTTCACCGATAAGAGCGTTTACAGTCCTTCAAGATCCGCATCCTTAGTCCTGGCACAAAAGCCAAGCGTGACACAAACACAAACAAACGCCCTTCCTCGTCCTGTTAGGGTCGATGCGCCCCACGCCCCCCCCCCGAACACGACCCCGGCGGCGGCGGCGGCGACCTCCCTTTACCTGGGTCTGAGCGTCGTCCGCACTGTCCTCAAAGGCGGGGTACTGCACCACCTGCCCTCTGTCCTGCATCCACGGCAGCTGCACCCTCTGGTAGCCCATGTCGCTAAGTGATGGGAAGTCAACCCTCTGAGCGCCGTCCTGCTCATCCGCCTGAAACGCGGGGCGTCGGTCGGGCAACCCGGGCGGCCGGGGTCCCCTCTCCCCTTTCTGGTAGGGCCTGTGTCCGGCCGCGCACAGCCCCAGGAGGGTGAAGCACACTAGGGCTCGTAGGGCGGTGGTCGGAGCGCAAGGCCGGGCACCGGGCTGCTGCCGACGCCGCCGCCGCTGCGGCTGCTGATCCATACTCGTGTCTGACATTCCTAGCGTGTAGTCGGGTGAACTGACTGCCTCTCTGCCCGGAGAGCGTCTCTTAAAGGGGGGAGTGTGAGCACACACACACACACACACTCGCTCACTCACTCCCCGACGCGAGCGTGACACACCTTGCCGACGCTCACCTGGCTGAGTCAGCGCCGGGGTTGGCTGGTGGGTACACAGTCAACGCACACACACACACCTTCACCTCGAGACATACACACACATGCATATGATCCTCAAGTCCACACACACTCACATCATACACTCACACGCACACACACACTTACACACTTGCACGCATTCACATACGCACACACACAAACACACCTGCTCGCACACATACACACAGCTGCATTGTATAATAGGCCTATGCTTATTTGTTTTTATATTATGCATATATTTTTTAAGATGCTTGTCTCTGGACCACACTGAGAATGATTCTGTCCACTACAAATAGTGTATGTTGAGATATTTTTCTTGCATTTACCTAATTTCAAAAGGAAATCCCTAGAAATCATATCCTCAAAGGAACTGCTGTCTGTAAGTAGCAAAGAGTGTCAAACCCTGTTAGAAACATAAAACATGTACGCGCAGGGCTGAGGTTTCCCAGCTATTATGACCGTGATTTCCAGACAGTCGGCACTGAGAATAATCAGACTTCTTAAACATAACATTGAGGCAACTGGGTGTGTCACAATGCACACACACACACACACACACACACACACACACACACACACACACACACACACACACACACACACACTCGTACTCAGACATCTCATGCACACACACACACACACACACACACACACACACACACACACACACACACACACACACACACACACACACACACACACACACACACACACACACACACACACACAGACACACATTCACAGGTACAGACACAGATAGAGATTGAGTAAGAGTCTATCGTCGGCTGCCACACCCTGCAGTGTGTCAAAGGGCCTATCCTTTTCTTATGCCCTCCAGTTACGAATTAATAATTTCCGCTTATGACACACCCAAATTGAAGTAGAGCACACGTACACCGACGTAGATCAACACCCAACATGGCAACAGTGTTTTGTGTACAACCACGGGGCAGCCCATAAAAGGAGGCTATGCGAAAAAGGACACCAGGAAAAACATGCGGTGCTCGCATCGCATGAGTGGGTTTATAAATCAATGATGTAGATAACAAATAAATGATTCTATGATTAACATCCACCATTCGATTTTTCGATTGAGACCGGGCTAATAAAACGATTGAAATTGCGGCTGCTCAAATGGAATTATAACATCGTGCACTATAAGTCAATCACAAAACTTCTTCCATCCCAACCCAAAAAACACAACCAACCAATCCAGCGCTGGATGCCGTTAGGAACGCCGTTGCTTAGAGCAGTACAATCCCTAATATTATGTCTGCGTGACTGCAGCTCTCGCCTCAGGGCATCGGCGTTGACGCAGCACTATTCCCAGTCAGGTATTTTCCAGTGCATTCAGCCCCGGAATCCTCACTTGATGAATTTTTCCTCATGCGGCAGAGCTCATTTGCCAAAGGGTGGGGCTCTTTGTTCAGGCGTGTCAGGACACCCTCCTGTCTCCCGCCTTACCTCCCTCCCTCCCCCCAGCTCTCCCTCCCTCCCCCTCCCACACTCCCCTCCATATCTGAGGAGAAATTCGGCCTCTGCTGAAGTTGATGAGGTGCTGTTTCACTCACCGCCTTGTCTCCACCTCAACTGCACCCGGCCCAGCCGCCACCGACAACACCACCCAAACCCCACCCACCACACTCCGAGACGCCACCTAAACATCTGCCATCTACGTCAAATCACCTTCACTCAATTCCTCAACAAAGCCTTCACTGAGCCGGGAAAAAATACCCTGTTTGGGGCCAGGGTCTGAAGATGCGTGTAATGCTAATGTAAAGTAGATAGAGGCTGACGTTGAGGAGTAACGGAATACGTGAACCGGCGTTGCGTATCAGAATACAAATTATAGCTAACTGTATTCCGTTACAGTTACAATTTAAATAGTTGGTTTTTAGAATACAGTTACATTGTTGAAATCAATGGATTACATGACGATACTTCTGTTTCAGCAGTTTATTCTTGCTTTCACACCAACTGCATTTAGTGCGCACTAAACGAGTTTGGTCCCCTTGGTTCGGTACGTTTGCGTTGGTGTGAATGCAACCACCTCACTTCGATGTGAACCAAATCAGCCGACCGAGACCTCACTGAACAGCTGGTCTCGGTTCGCTTCCAAACTAACCCTGGTACGGTTCGCTTGTGATGTGGTACAAGTGACAGCATATGCCTCTTTGGACGTAATAGGCACCCGCTCAGCCGCGCGCATTATGGGAATTATTTTTTGATTGGCGGTAGCTCCAAGACTAGCAGCAAATTGTCGGACCGTCAGGGAATTTGGACAGACACCCACATAAAACGTGTGCTGGAGAACACACATTAAAATGCAGATGTTTGAACGATCTTTTCTCTCTCCCTCTCTCTCTCTCTCTCTCTCTCTCTCTCTCTCTCTCTCTCTCTCTCTCTCTCTCTCTCTCTCTCTCTCTCTCTCTCTCTCTCAAGGCGATTTTATAGGCAACACCTATGTTACATGTGATAGCAAATATCTTTTGCATGAACATACCCTTATAGTCTTTGTTCCACTACAGCAAATTATCTAAAATAGTTATAGACTTTCAGGGAGACTTGGGCCTAACACATTCAGCCAGTTTGAACCGAAGAACACACCAGAATAGGCCTGTTTAGTAAGCAGGATTTGATGCCGCATTCCTACACTTATAAAATGCAATTCAATGTGGAAGTAATCCAAGTATTCAGAATACAATACCGAAATATTACATTTTTGGGCATGTAATCTGTATTCTGTAACTGGATACATTTTAAAAGTATCCTTCCCAACACTGGATATAGGATACACTAATGTAAAGTAGATAGGATACACTAATGTACAGTAGATATAGGATACACTGATGTAAAGTAGAATGGATACGCTAATGTAAAGTAGATATAGGATACACTAATGTAAAGTAGATAGGATACTGATGTACAGTAGATATAGGATACACTGATGTAAAGTAGATTGGATACACTAATGTACAGTAGATATAGGATACACTGATGTAAAGTCGATTGGATACGCTAATGTACAGTAGATATAGGATACACTGATGTAAAGTAGATTGGATACGCTAATGTAAAGTAGATATAGGATACGCTAATGTAAAGTAGATATAGGATACACTAATGTAAAGTAGATAGGATACGCTAATGTAAAGTAGATATCGGATACACTAATGTAAAGTAGATAGGATACGCTAATGTAAAGGAGATAGGATACACTAATGTACAAAAGATGGGATACACCCATGTAGTAGATATAGGATACACTAATGTAACGTAGACAGGATACACTAATGTTAAGTTGATGTAAACTAGATATGATACCCTGAAGTAAAACATATAGGATTCCCTAATTTAATGGAGATAGGATCAGAGTTAGGCTCTTGGGTTACAGATGATAAATATTACTTAGGTTAAAGTGTCGGTAGAGAATTGTGCGTAGTGTGAAATCAGTGCTGTTTATATTTTGAGATGACTGAGTAGCTACAGGTCAGCGATGGGGCAGACAGTAGCCAGCACAGACATTTGATACGGGGGTAACCAAGCGCAAACCGTTTAGTAGCACTTTATTAACCTGATCCTAACGGTCTCTCATTTATTCTTGTACAATTCTTTCAATTGTCGGGAAGCAGCATTCAGGGAATTAAATGTGTGAAACAACAGCAATCTGTAAGTTTACTTTGCTAGGTGAGAGAAAAGGGAGTGAGCGAATATAAATAAGTATGAAATATAACAAGAGACGATAAAGAAATAAGCCAGTGCAGGGAATAGGTAGCCAGGAGATGCCATCACCAGAGGGAGATGCATGTAGGGGTGCATGCAGTGCATTTTCTTGGTTTCAAAATCTCTTTGCAAACTGATGTTGTTTACGTTCAATTTATTTTCTATTAACCTGCATAAATAAGCGCATAAGTCTACTATTTTGGATCAAAGTGCCTGTCCACTGATTCTCCAGCATGATTCTAGAGGTACTATTAGTTTGCAATTTAGGTCAGTATTGACTTTATTTTTCTTCATGCTGAAACATTCTAGCTGGGCTAGAACGGATCTCAACAGGACAAGCTATTGTTGAAGATCAAATGAAATAGGTAATCAGAACAAAAAGTTCAGAATGTTGATACATGTCTTATCATGTCCTCCAGAATGAAAGGTCACAAATCAAGCATTGAAACGATAGTCGCTGCTTGAAAAATCTGACCTCACCTTGGAGTTTATTAATTATGATGATAATTAACGATGTCTACATAACATAATAGCACAAATAATGGTTTGAGGATGCGTGCACCCAGATGTGGGAATAAAATCGTCTTGCGCAAGACTGTCATGAACTTTGATCAACTCAGATCGGTTCATTATTCTCCGTTGGTAACTTAATGGTTGACTAATTATGTGATGATTCCAACGACAGTCACCCATCTTTATACCCAGGTGGAAATGTAACGGTGTTCAGCTGTAGAACAAATCATATTCATGACAAGGACTCCACTAGTGGTCTCAATCGAAAAACCAGTCGGGCAGCAGCACACCCTACAAAGAGCCTCCATTGTTTTGATCAATATTTCTACACAATAGACGAATTACAAAGTAGCCTACCCTCTCCCTAACTAAAACACAAATCAACTAAATATGTTTCATAGTCGACCCAATGGATACAACATTCAAAACGCTGCGTAGGGCGCTGGGCAGCAGTCACAAGCAGCTCCAAACTGTGTGACCAACTGTGTGGCCGAGCTGCGTTGTGGGTTTACAGCATATTGACGAGCATAACATAGCATAGCTTGATTAAAGTGATTCGATCAAAATCAAGAGAAAGGGCTCAACTTTGCGTCACATTTATGTGGAGCAAGAAAGAGTTTGGGTCCAAGAGAGATGCCAAATCTCTCTTTTGGGTCTTCAAGCTGAACCAGATTGCGAACCCCTCTACAATTTTTTTTTAATAAAAACATATATTCTGAATACATCGATATCTGTGTTAGCAAACTTTTGAAGCAAATATTGAGAGTGCATGTAGAGATGGGTTTGTATAGCTGTATGCATGCTGGGCAGAAAATCCAGTTAGCCAGCTAGCAGTAAAAAGTGAGTGGTGAATTAATGCTACCTCCCCAATACTTAAATGGGTAGGACTCAAAGAGGTTCACAAAGAAGACCTTCAGCGCGATAAATGACCCTGTTTCCTAGGCGCCACATTGGGGTGCTTTTGAGACCAAGTTAAAAAGTAAAATCAGAAAGGACACGTTTTGCCGTCTCCTCACCTGACAGGAGTCTCCGGCGTACTCCGGAGGGCAGACGCACTGCTCCACGCTGCCGGCCGGGGCCCCGGGGCCCCTGTCTGACGCCGTCTCCAGGCCCACCTCCCCCAGGCTGAGGCGCTGGCTCTGGGTGAAGTAGAGGCCCCGGATCCTCAGGCCCTCCAGGTCGGCGAGCACCATCATCAGCTCCTCCCTGGACACGGGCCTGTTGGTCAGAGCGTGGCGCCAGAGCCCCTGCACCCACGGACAGTGAGTTCATTTCATTACACTTCGTTTCATTGTATCTCTTACTGTTGTATTTCATCCTGCCAATAGTCTGTTTAATCTTCTCCCCTCTGGACAGCGGTACAGGGCTATTGTGTCCAAAACATCACGTCACCTCCACAGTTTTTTCCGCCAAGCAATAGCCCTCCTAAATAACTCTTAAACTTGGACACCATTGCACTTTAATTTTATTTAACACTGCACTATCTCCATTCCTATTAATTTATTGCTCATAATGGTACTGTTTGTCCTTGTATTGTGTTTTTGTCTTTCTGTTTTACTGTGTGTTGCCTGCATGGAAAATACCAATTCAAATTCCTAGTATCTTGTATACATGGCGAAATAAAGTTGAATTGAATTGAATTGAATTGTTTCACTTGTTAGGCATTCTGCATGGGATCCATGTCAACATCTGAAGGGACTGCTTCGATTGATGGATTTCATATTGATGATCCCTGTTTTGGGTCCTAGGTGTTATAGTAGTCCACAGGTCAGGAGAAAAGCTACTCTTTAGATGTTCTTTGGATGGGTTGTACAATTTACTATTTAAATAATGTACCCACTTATTGTATGATGTACGTCTTTGTATTTAGAATTAGTACCTAGCGTTGTGTAGCATCTTATCCTCGCTATCTTTGTTGTATACGGGGAATAGGTTAACCTAGAAATTGTTAGTGCTTGGCACTTGGTTCTATGAAAATTCTTACTGTACCGACAGTGAAATATTGTTGCTCTTTCTTCTGACGAATGCACTTATTGTATTGCTTTGAATAAAAGCGTCTTCTAAATGCTCTTAATGTTAATATAAATGTATTTCTTTATATTTACTTTCTTTCTTGTGTGTTGCATGAATGTATTTTATAAATCGTCTGTATGGATGGACAACCAGTTTACAGCGATGACAATACAACGGTTGGCGAAGAGTCATGCATGCTAAGATAAGCACAGGGTTAACGGTGTTCTTCTGTCTTCTAATGCACTGATCAAACTGTCTACTAGACTTCCCCCTATTTTTTCTTCACCGGCAGAAAACAGAAAATATGGAACATAAATAATGTATGTGCGTTCTATTTGGCAGTGTAAACATGAACATTAACAGGGTTACGTTTCAATCACTTTTCTCGATCTGTCTAGCTTTTAGAATTTAACTTTAGCTTTACATTTTCTGAGTACCCCCTGCAGTACTCCAAGGAACCACTAGGGGGAGAACAACTGGTCTAATGCATGGGGAACGTTTGGAATGAACCTCACCTCCACAAGCTGGACTCGACCGTGATGAAGTCTGTCTGGCGTTGGGGGATCCGTACCCTGGTGGACCAGGGTCATGCCCTGACCCTGAAGAGCACACCACAAACAACCAGCGTCAATATAAATGGATGAGTGAAGCGGGGCGAGAGAGATAAGGGGTTAACAGGAGGAACCGAGAATCCACATACACTGAGGATGATGTCGGGGCTCCTGTCCATCAGCTTCATGCCTTCAGCGGGAACACCGAAGGATTTGGACTGGAAGGTCAGGAAGCCCCCGTACGATAACACCTAGGGGCCAAAACAGTGATAGACGTCAATATTAAACCACTCCATCGAATCAATCCATCCAATGTTGATATGGTGCCCATCCATGGGATTAACATGATTAACAATAAGTACGGTAATATAATGAAATAGACTGTATACAATTAATTCACTTTCATAGTGAAGTGTGAGTTGATGTATTGTATTATGTTTAAAACTTGAACGTGTATGCAAAATAATATTTAAGACAGATAATATACGGATAAAAAAGTTCAGTCCAAATAATGTGTAAAAAAATACCTCTTATATAAAAGTACTATTTTAGCAGACAATACACAATACACCAGCTGTCTGGAATCAGTTCTGTCCTGACTAAACACAAAAAGGGAACCTGTTCCAACGACTCACTCTGTCCCCCAGGTAGGAAGGTGGCGCCACCCAGTGGAGAACCTGGGTTACGGGCGACAGCTCCTGAACGTCTGCCACCACCGTGTTGCTGGCTGGGTTCAGCGTGGACGCCACCTCATTCTGGTCGGGCTTCTCCAGGCGCCAGTCCCGCATGTCCATGAACTAACGGTGGAATGACGGGCATGAGGGAATGTGTGTGATCCGAGCTGATTAACATGGAGCCTTGAGATCCACTCCAAGGCTCATAAGTGTGTGTGTGTGTGTGTGTGTGTGTGTGCGTGCGTGCGTGCGTGCGTGCGTGCGTGCGTGTGTGTGTGTGTGTGTGGTGCAAGGGGTTTACTGTTGGTCAAATGCAGTGGCAGCAAAATGAGTAATCTGAAAACTGCTGGTTTCCTGAGTGGTACACACACTGGTACACACAAAAACACGCACAAAGGGACACACACACACACACACACACACACACACACACACACACACACACACACACACACACACACACACACACACACACACACACACACACACACCTTCCCCCTGTGCTTGCCGGAGCTCTGACACTGGTCGGTGGCGCCGAAGCAGAAGCAGCGCGTGCAGCCTTCGGGGTTGGACGGCTCGAAGTGGAAGGAGGCGCCCTTGCAGACGTCACAGCGGGCTCCCCCGACGTTCCTCTGCGAGGGCGGGGCCACACGACAGTTACAGCGGGGTGGAGCAACGGGAGCCACCAACCGCTCGTTGACATTGTTGCCATGGCAGGTAAAGAGTGCGAGTACAGAGTACACACTGCGTTGAGTGGGTTGGAAAATCCAGCAACCGTGGTGCATTTGAGGACAAACTGTCTTTGGCTTAGTCTACACTTTGGTTGGTAAAGCAGATTGACCGGGTACAGATTAGAGCAACGGACTCATCTGTTTTGTGTGATTCATATTAAGATAGTCTCGTGGTACGGCTTGTTTTACCAATTTAAATTTACATTTAGCAGACGCTTTTATCAAAAGCGACTAACAGCCCACACATTCAGGGTTAGGTGCCTGCTCAGGGATACCACTACACTCCTACGCTGGAGCCAAGAAGTTCCTGGGATCCAACTAGCAGCAACCTTTCAGATACAAGTCAACACGCTCCACCTCCTGAGCTACTGCCTACCCATGATGCATAGCATAATCCATAGCGCCATCTCACTTCGGTGTGCACACTCTTAACCTCTATTCAGCGAATTGCCCTATCTCTTATATCAGCCGCCCGATCACCATGCTACGTGTTAACCTTTAGAGTAAATCTAATCTATGGTAAATATCAACCCGCTACCACACTATGTGCAGCCCTTCCTACCTTACAGAGACACCTCCCCGTGTCTGGGTGGCAGACATCCGGCGTGACGCCGCTCTGGTTGCAGTCACATGGCCTGCAGTCCGGGTAGCCATGGTAACCGGCGGCACAACGGTTGCACTGCCGACCTCCGATCCTCGGCTTGCAACTGCAAAAAAAAACGAACAATTGAGTGTTAACATGTCATGGAGGGCGAGGAGTTTTCACTTGGTTTTACATCGTTTTTATGGTTTTATGGTGAGGGTGTCATAATATACGTCAAACTGCCCAGGCCTCAATATAAACTGTGATTGCTGTTTCGTGCCTCTGGCTTTTGGGACGTAGTCGCATATAAGCTTTGCTCTGCATGGCCGCAGCATCAATGGATCAACCATTGTCTGTCACTCATTCACCGTATCCAATGTCAAGTGGTTGCTGACGCTTTAAGCGCATTACGACCATTCATTCACACATCGACGGTGGATTCAACCACGCAAGGCGACAGCCAGAGGTCAGGGTGAGGTTTCTTGCTCAGGGACACCTCGACACTCGAGCTAGGAGGAGCCAGGGATCGAACTAACAACCTTCCGGTTACCAAACCAATCTAACGCCGTACACAACTCGACGGTGACTTTAACCGTTCATCCCTGAACCTAAAGCCCTGTCTTTTAACTCCACGTGATTCATCGGCGCACGCCTGCTCCACCCACGGGCACTGTCCGGTGACGTTGTCGCACTCGAGGCCCCCGGAGGGCCGGACGCCGGTGGGGGAGCAGTCGCAGCCCTCGCAGCCCAGCAGCGGGTGGAAGCTGAAGGTCTGGCTGTCGCACACGTCGCAGGACGGCTTCACCGTCTGGGGCGGGCAGATGCAGCGGCCCGTCACCTCGTCGCACAGGCGGCGCCCGCACCCGCACGCTGAGGACACAACACGCAGACACACACACACACAGACACACACACAGGCACAAGCACACACACATGCACACAGACACACAAGCACACACACATGCACACAGACACACGTGTCGTTCAATAGAAGGAGAGGGGAAATGGATTGGACGGATCCTTCTGTTGTGTCTTTGTATCCTTAATTAGTGTATTATTTCAATTTATATTCGAAAAATGAGCACAAATTATTAATTTGCCATTGTGTCTGCCCAGTGCTTCCCAGCCTCCTTTGAACTAGAAGCCATCCTAGAAGGGTATCCCAGTTAATTGTCAGTTGACCTCTAATTGATTACTTCCTCTACACTTAGGTTATCAGGAGTAGTAACATGTGTGATGTGTCTTAGAGTTAATAGGCGATTGTGAATGAGGGTTCAGTGCTTTATGTCGCCTCTATTCTGATCTCAGACCAGCCAGGGGGATTTGCTTGTGTTCCGTGTCCACTTACGTCTGCAGTAAGGGAAGCCGTAGTATCCCGTGGCGCACTTGCTGCACCGTCGGCCAATCACGTTAGGCCTGCATGTACACTGTCCTCCGTCCGGATCGCAGGCCGGCAGTGTGGTACCCGATTCGTCACAGTCGCAGGGGAGGGCTCCATCGTTATAGGCTGCAACCAGAGAGTGGGCGGAGCTTCTGCAGAACTCTGAGGACGTTCTGGGGCTAGAGAAACAAGGGAAACGGTTCACTACACGACACTCACAGCAAGAGGGCGCTACTCACAAAACAGGTCAGCTGTGTTTAGGATTAAGTTTGTGGTTGCATTCCTTACCTTTTTCTGAGGTAACGAGATTCTTACAACATTAGCATTACGTTATCGTTTGCCTCATAGAATAATGGTCTATGTATTTTAAGGTTTGGGATTTTTTATTGAAATTATAACAGTAAATTCAACCAGATGTGTGAACAAGTAGAGTTAGGCATACATCTCAATTTCGTTATATGGCAATTATGCTATGAGGCAAACATTGTGTAACATTTATTATCATATTACATTGATATATTTCAGAATTCATGATGTGACATGCACATTGGTCAAAAAGGAGGGAAACCTACTCAATATGGAATCCCTCGCCTCGACAGCGTGTGATGAACTCTGCAGACTTGTTGAGCGGCTTCTCTCTCAAGAGGTCTGGGCTGTAGCTGTCATCAGCCACCACCAAGACGTAGTCCTGGAGCAGACCACAGAGCTAGCACATAAATATCACAGCAAAACACTGGTAAAAAATATCTCTTTGAATGGTAGTACAAGAAATTGGACGCGCGTCCCCGTATATTGGAGCTGAGACACTCAAAAAATATAAATTATAAAAATGTGATTTTATGATATATGATAACATATCTTGTTTGGTTTAGTTTCAGGGTAAAACTAAGGAAACAGTGATTGAGAGAGAGTGCATGCGTGTGTGCTTGTGTGTGTCTGAGGCGGCCATGTAGAAAAAAGACCACTCATGCTATAACAGCACACAGAAAGAAACAGTTTCAACCTACAAAACTGGGCAAGACCACACTTGTGGTCTTTATGTTCAATGTGAACTGTGAACATAAAGATAAAATGTAACTTCCAAGGGGATAATTTACACATTGGTCCAATTGAAGTCTATAAAATGTGTTACAACATGAAAAGATGTCCCTGTTCTATTGATGCAAGCCTTAGTGCTGCAGCTGGGTTTATGTGTGTGTTTGTGTGTGTATGCGCGTGTGTGTGTGTGTGTGTGTGTGTGTGTGTGTGTGTGTGTGTGTGTGTGTGTGTGTGTGTGTGTGTGTGTGTGTGTGTGTGTGTGTGTGTGTGTGTGTGCATGTGCGTGCGGGCATCTGTGTTTGTGTGTGTAGGTGTGTGTGTGTGTGTGTGTGTGTGTGTGTGTGTGTGTGTGTGTGTGTGTGTGTGTGTGTGTGTGTGTATGTGTGTGTGTGTGTGTGTGTGTGTGTGTGTGTGTGTGTGCATGTGCGTGCGGGCATCTCTGTTTGTGTGTGTAGGTGTGTGTGTGTGTCTGTGTGTGTGTGTGTGTGTGTGTGTGTGTGTGTGTGTGTGTGTGTGTGTGTGTGTGTGTGTGCGTGTGTGTGTGTATGCGTGCGTGTGTGTCTGTGTTGCTAGCTTTGTTTGGAAAACACTCATAACTAATCCGACTAGCAGCTGCACCTGTGTTTACCCTGCTCTGACGCTGTGAAGAGAGCTGATTGTTCAACGGTGTAAGGAGGGTAAGGATGATTGGTGCTGTCGTTATGCTCTACGTTGAACCGGAACTGACCAGAGTGAGGGTCTTTCCGGGGGGGATCTTGACTGTGATGGTGGGCTCTCGCCCCCCCTCAAACTCCAGGGCGATGCGGTTGCTTGCGACCACCACCTCCCTGCAGCCTGACACGCTGGGGCAGAAGGACGCATCCACCGAGCCTGGGCGAGAGAGAATATATAGCAATATAGCAGAGAGAGGACATACAGCAATAGAGAAGAGAGAGAGAGGACATACAGCAATAGAGAAGAGAGAGAGAGGACATACAGTAATAGAGAAGAGAGAGAGAGGACATACAGCAATAGAGAAGAGAGAGAGAGGACATACAGCAATAGGGAAGAGAGAGAGAGGACATACAGCAATAGAGAAGAGAGAGAGAGGACATACAGCAATAGAGAAGAGAGAGAGAGGACATACAGCAATAGAGAAGAGAGAGAGAGGACATATAGCAATATAGATAAGGGAGTGAGGACATACAGCATAGAGAAGAGAGAGGACATATAGTGATAGAGAAGAGAGCATACAGTAACAGAGAAGAGAGAGAGTGAAGGGATACAGCAATAGAGAAGAGAGAGAGGAGATATAGCAATAGAGAAGAGAGAAAGAGAGGACATGCAGTAAAAGAGAAGAGTGAGAGCAGTAGCAAGTTGAGAGGAGCTCTAATCCCAACCACTCCTCCCTGCATTCATTACATAAAAGGAAGAGTGTGCGAACCCTTTGATCATCTTGAGTCATGGGACAGGAACGTAAAGGGTTTAATCTGCGCTCAGGGGAGAATTATGGCCTTACCGGTGAAGCAGGAGGAAGAGGCCACACAGCCAACATCACAGAGCTCACCAGACAGACACATTGAAACGTCTCCTATCGACCTACTCCCGATTGGGAATAGTTCCTGACGGGAGACGTTTTTAATGTGATCAACTCCCAAACGAGGGGTCGGTCATCTCTCACCGTTCCAGGCGCGTCCCGCCTCCACAAGGACCCCCACGGGGAAGGACGGGTGCTCCGGCTGGCGGTAGTGGAGAACCACCACGTATCGGCCCGGCACTGGCACCCTGGGGCGGAAGCTGATCTCCGTCTGGGACAGAGGGGGGGGGATCGTTATCGTGACGTTAACAAATAACAGGAGGACCAAGGAGTGCTTGGTGGACTGGACGTTAATTAGGTTTAAGGGGAGCAATTCATTTTATAAGCTTTTTCTGTCCTTATTGTTTAAATTTACTTGAAATTCTGACAGGGAATAAAAAAATCGAACTTGCTGACAAAATAAATATGTCTGGCTGTTGCAGGCCTGTAATAAGCCAGTCTGTCAGCCTTCCTACCCAGTCAGCTCCTGCACACACTGTGGATCAACAGGGCTAGCCAGACCAAGCCTATTGCTAAAGCTAGAGCTATGCATTTGTTTTGGGTGAGTGGCTTTTTAAGGGCGTGGCCTGGCTGGATGGATGCTTTCAAAATCCAGCTTAATCTGGCTGGTTTCTCGAAATTGCCTACCCTATCTTTAATAATTACAGTGATAAGCATTGATAGTCCATGAGCCAGGGGGGTTGATTGGTATCATCGGGGGGACAAATGCTATCATTGTTTTTTGGCAAGGTATACACCCCTAGTACTAGAAAAATCACGATAGCAGTGCAGGGATGGTAGCAAAATCACCTTTTTCAGCTCATGTAGTTTCTAACACCCTAAAATAAATTCAGTTTTTGGAAATCTGGTATATATCTGGTTTAGGCTCATGGTAGGGAATTGACAATATTCCATAATATGGTGCTTGGTATCGTTGGAAAGGGGACCTTTTAGGCTTTCATTTAAGCCCAGTACTGAATCTGTCTGATAAACACAGAGGTCACATGACTTCTTTAAACCAGAAATAACACACATTTTCTCGTAATTTCCGCCTTAACTGTATGCTTTCTTTCATGCCAGGGGCATGAAGGAACATGATCAGGGACACAAAACTCAACAACTTCAATACTCGAGGCACTTTGATGATTCAGAAAATGTATAATATACCCATACTATTTATTTGGGAGGGGTGATTGTGAGCCTTAAATTAGACTTGTGCAGCCAGCACAAGTCTTCAAGATAGAATAGAGTGAATAGAATGGACAAATAGGATGGAGCCCTATTAGTTGTAAAAGTCAATAAAGAAACAGGTTGTAAAGTGTATATATCAGAGACTGGTTTGTATGTTGTTATCCATTATTTTATTATCTAATCAACATTATTTTCCATGTCGTCCTCGTCTTCATCTGAACTTTCTACACGGGTTGCCTGGTTTTCACACTCTCTCAGTTTACACATGTCTGTGCACCTGAGGCCATTTGCAAGACACACAGGACATACATCGTGGGAGTGAAAAAATTATTTTGCTGTTGCAGGCGAGTAGATCCAGGACAGCTTCAGGTGCTGGTTGGCCTTCCATCCATTGCAGCACCAACTGTTCACCTTCCTCCTATGTCTCCATCTTCCATCCTCTGCCAACAGGGTAAGGCAATTGTGGGTCCTTTTCTAAACATCTTCTCCAAATACCAGCCTGGTAGTTAGCTTGCCATTCCTGGCCCAACTTCAAGAATGTGTCTTTTGTTTCTTTGTTTTTCATCAGGAGTGTAAGTGCCCTTGTCTTCCCTTTGCCTGCAAAATCGCTTACAGTATCACACCCTATTCAGGCGTGCAAACCAATGAGAGCCCTACAAGTGTCAATGCCAACAGTGGCTGCAACCTTCCTGATAACTACCAGCCTTGTATGGGTTCTTGAGCCACACTTCAGGAACAACGGGGCCTCAATCATGTCACAGAATGCTAAAGACATGATAAAGGCATCTTGGTCTTGAACAGATAAGTATAGATTGGTATCCCTCTCTTGCGGCATGGGCGGCATGGAGAAGTAGTCGTCCATCTGCTTCTTCTTGTTGACGTTGTAACATTTGTCAATCACAGTTGCATATAGAATGTTCTACTGTGGCTTTTCTCTGTATTCTGGCTTCCTCCATTCATTCACTATGAAGCTAATGAGACTAGTTTTGTTATAAACTGTGGTCAGGAAGCGCCTCCACTGCCTCACCATCTATGTGCTTGTGATATCCTGCAACTCATGACCAATATCCTCACCCCGTAGAGATCTTTCACTATTCTTGATTGCTTTCTGCTTGTATGTGTCGAACACAACATATATTATTTTTACTCATCTGAGCAAAGTAAGGGGACAGGTACCTGAGAGATGAGAGAGAGATTGATTTTAATATTTTGGCTAGCAATCTTTACAAATTGAATCGATTGTAGTTAATACAAACATACAGAAATACATAAGAAATGTACCTGGCATAATTCATCTTATCGTAGGCAAAGCACCATGGGATCATGGATCTTATAGCGTGGAGGTGCAACTCCCAGACCCCCTCACGAGACGCACGCAGAAGGCCAAGTACTACATCTTCTACCATGTCAATGTATGACATCCAGAATGCAAAGAGCTCTCCATTGTTGTGACGGAGTTGTTCTAGAAAGTCTGTCCACAGGGTTATCAGCTCAGCTGAGAGTGGACTTTGCAGCAGATTGGTCATCTTTTCTTGTTTCAGGTCACTGGTCATGTCTTTCACATCCTACAAGAATGATATGATCCTCCCACTCCATCTTTCTGATTTTTCAGTGTTTGTATGAGCACAGTATTACCCGTCAGTGTTTTTACAGGATACATGAGTAGAATGTGCTTTGTTGTTTTGAGTTGACCAACTGTGACAGCGCATATTATGTCCTGAGTAAATGATTAAACCAAAGTCGTGATCTTCTGTGTTTGAGTTTTGGTGTCAGGATTTCCAGTGTGCAGTCAATGAGAAGCTGTTCTAGTTGATCTGGTAAGGTGATATAACCACTATCTTTCACATCAGATGGGTGGAACGGCAAGGGGGTCACAGTCATCTCCTGTTTAACGATTGATCTGATATGTGATGATGTCTATGATCTTGTTGACATTGGCCCTCCAAACTTTGAGTTCCCTCAGCAGATTTACATTTTCCGAGACAACATCCCTCTTGAAACAGTTAGAGGAACCATCAGCAATTTTGCTTTGTCATCTGGAAATATATCAACAGAATTTCCCAGCACATTTTCAAGCGTCCTTCGAATTTTCTTCTTTGTTGAATCCCGCAGGTTTGTAACTCCACCAGATAGCATGAATGATGATAGCTTTGTGACCAAAGAAGTGACCTGTACAACTGTTTTGTTGGGTAAGATATCAGCTCTGATATACACGAAAAGGTCTTTATAGGTGTGGCAGGTTGAGCTATACCTCTGGCCGTTCTCGGGGTATGATTGGCCGACCCATCCGGATTATGGGGGAGGACTTTATTTTATGTAAGGTCGGTGGACGTCATCAGGAAGGATATGTTCTGCCCATTGTTTTGCTTCCGGGGCGTCCATTACTCGCCCGTAGGCTGGAAGTTGGCTGCTTCGCATGGCATTCATCCGAAACTTGTTGCAAGTTAGGTGCTGGTTTAGGATCACCTGGAGGTAGGCTGCTATTAATTTACTATTCTCTTCAACGTGTGCTCGCTTGTAAACTAAAAGCTACCTCTTCTCTGGTTGTGCTGTTAGCCGTAGATGAGCTACGACTTCGCTCTCCATGACCGGCTGTTCCGAGCTGAGGCATTCATCGGTACCATGTTCTGAAGTGGATCGTAGCCAATTACCCCGATGTCACCGAAGGGCTGCTGTTCTGTTGTATCACAAAATTCAGCCTCAAAACATAACGACCTGCATGCACAATTTATTGTTTTCTTTGTTTAGTGTGTATTCGGCTACGCAGTGGTGTGCTACTCATATTCCCTGCATGCTACTCTATACTTATTGTTTGTGTTAATGTGGTTATGCAGTGTTGTGCTGCCCCTGGCTCTGCTTGACCTGCATGCACGATTTACCGTTGTTGGCAGGATGCACTCCTTAAAGGCTGAGACTTGAGTTCTTTCATTTATAAATTTTTTAATTATTGTTTTGCTGCGTGTATTTATTATATATGTATATATTCTTCTTTGTGGTGTCAACAGCCTGTGTTCCAAGGGCCCCGAAATTCTCTCTGAGGTAGGGTTTTGTCCATTTTCAGTAATAAGCTAGTATTCCACTACTTATCATGGAAGACTTACAAGAGTTGCGATGCATAATTGCCCAGTTAGAGGCAGATACCGAGCGCCTTCGTCAAGAGAGGCCTCCCCCTGATCATGGAGCAGCACCAGACCCGTTGCCTACGCCGTCCCTTGTCACAGAGCGGCTATTGGACGTTCCTCGAGATAGAAAATGCCCCGTGTTCAAGGGTAAGACTGGCATTGACATAAAAGAGTGGACAGAGGAGTTGCAGGCTTGCATGCGTGCTCACCGTCTGTCTTTGGCTGAACAGGCCTTCTCTATTTTTGATCATTTAGAAGGAGAGGCGGGGGACGAAATTAAGTATCGTCCTAGCACAGAAAAAGCAGACCCTGTTAAGGTCTTGGACATTCTAAAGGAGTTGTATGGTTGTAATCAGTCATACCTTGACCCTGCAGCAAGCCTTTTTCTCTAGACAGCAGCAGGAAGGTGAGACGTTGCAAGAGTTTTCCCTAGCCCTGGTCGCTTTGATGGATCGGGTCCAACAGCGTGCCCCCAGTGGCGGCGTACCTAATGCCGAGGTACTTCTTCGCGACCAATTTATTGAGCATGTTTTGGACGGTGCTCTTCGTAGAGAGCTGAAACAGTTAACCCGTTGTGAGCCACGGGCCACCCTGCTGGAGCTGCGCAAGGAAGCAATTTGATGGGAACAGGAGGGATATCCGGGGGGTGCTAGGGCACGTAGTTCCTCTCTTCCAACGCCCTATGGCATACAGTATGGTGTGCATGGCTGTCCTCGCCCAGGCTCCCCAGTACCTCCACCTGGGGGTGAGTTGGGGGAGTTGAAAGAGCTATTACGGCAACAACAGGAACAGCTTAACCAGCTTACTCAGACGCTGGCCTCCCTGCGACACCCCTCCTTCCCTAGTAGGAAACACCCCTCATTCCCTAGTAGAACCCAACACTTGGGTTCCTTGATAGGTAGAAGATGCCACCAGCCAGGTCATTTTGCCAGCGACTGTGACGGGGAACGAGTCCCCTTTCGCCCTCGTGCCAATTCCACCTCTGGCCGGCCCCCCAGTCAAGTGAGCACATCCCATTCTTCCCAGCAGCCGGGAAAACTGAAGCCCACTGAGCTGCCGAGCCACAGCTCAGTTGGGGCATTTACTGGCTCACGGGGTGGTAAGGTTCCTAAACTTATGTCACATTGTCCAAATATTGATGCCTGGATTGGAGGAGTCACTATTCCTTGTTTAATAGATACCGGTTCCATGGTATCCACTGTAACGGAAGATTTATTTTTACGCCAATTTGAACCGTGGGGCCAGGAACGGCTCCAGTCATGTCATTGGCTTCAGTTTAAGACGGCGAATGGCCTGGCCATCCGTATATTGGCTACTTAGAGTTGGAGGTCGTTGTGTGGTAAGATAGTGACTCACTGTGGTATTCTGGTAGTCAAGGATCCTGCTGGAGGTCCATCTGCTGTCCCTGGGGTACTTGGTATGAACGTGATTAGCCGTTGTTACCATGAGCATTTTGGGGCCCATGGCCCCTCTCTGTTTGATGCGCCGTCGATGTCAAAGCTCCAGGTCCCGTCATTGAGGCATTGCAGCGGTGCCATCGGTCGGCCGTAAAGGCTCCGATCAGACATTTTGGCGTGGCCCGGCTCCGAGGTCCATGGGCTGTTCGCTTAGCCGGGGGTACTATGACATTTGTTGCCAGTACCTGTTCGTAGGAGCTTTTTGGTCAGACTGCTTTTTTTGAGCCTCCTTATTCAGGGCTGCCAGCAGGGCTACTGGCGTCCCCCTGCGTGGTCCAGGTCCTCAGGGGCACAGCCTATGTCCCAATGGTTAATGTAGGGTTAACTGAAGTCCTCCTCTACTCTTCTTTAAGAGTCTTTAAGACCAAAGATTTCATCTCCTTCTTTTGATGTTTCATGGTGTATGATACAGACTTCAGATTATTTGTACTGGCTGTCCATTCTGAATCCAGATCTAAATCTCCTCTACTCAGTTAACCTGCTAGCTAGCTAGCCTACAAAAAACACCAAGCTAACCTTAGCTACTGTTACAGGTAGCTATAGATATAATCTCCCTCTGTCTATTCCCCATCAATTCACAAGCACAAGAGAAATGGTATTTTGTACTTACAATTAATACCCCTGGAACTCATTGGAAGTTGATTGAAGATGGCATAGTTGGTAGTGTTGTTTTAACCAGTCAACTGAACCAACAATATTTTCACAAAACTGAGAAAACCTTGTCAAATTGTCAAAATCCATCAACATTCCCTGCATGAGCTACTTTCTGACATTCTAACTGAAAGTGGGTGAATATCAAAATACCTGATAGAAACACTTTGTTAAACCACTTACAAGTGTTATGTTGACAACACAATTGAAACAATTACTTTTATTACAACTTTACATGAATAAATAGGCCATTTGGCCCTGGAATGATAGGGTATTTTGGACTAATTTGCTCCATTCTACTTTGAAGACTTATTATTTTGAAGTCTAATTTAAGGCTCTCACAAATAAATAGTATGGGTATATTTTACATTTTCTGAATCATCAGCGTGACTTGAGTATTGAAGTTGTTGAGTTTTATGTCCCTGGTGTTCGTTTTTCTCACAGTTTCCAGGCGGAAATTGTGAGAAAATGTGTGACAGATCCAGTACTGGGCTTAAATGAAAGCCTAAAAGGTCCCATTTCCAACGATACCAAGCACTATATTATAGAATATCAACAATATCCCTACCATGAGCCTAAAGCAGATATACACCGGATTCCAAAAAGCAATTTATCTCCGGGGGTTCGTAACTTCATGAGCTGAATAAAGTAATTCAGCTACCAGCCCTGCCCTGCTATCGTGATTCTTCTAGTACTAGGGGTGTGTACCTTGCCAAAAATCACTATAAGACTTTGTCCCCCCAGATGATACCGATGGCCCACATTTGGGGCCCTGGCTCATGGTCTATGAGACGGATAGTCCACTGATCAGGGCCAGGGTGTGTACCTGTGGAGACTTCAGCAGCACCCCTTCGCTGGGGGGTCCGGTGAGGGGGAGCAGCCCGGTCTGACGCCGCAGCCTCCAGTCCTCGCCCTCCCTCCGCTGGGGGGACCCCCCCTGGGACGGGGACCTCCGGCCCTCCCTGGCCGCGTCCAGGACCCACGCCGAGGCCGGCCTTGGGAACTGGCTCGGCAGGCAGTACTGGCTGTGAGTACGGAACCACAGATCCAACATGGCAGGCGTAAGTTAAAGGATAACTTGGATCCTGTTTTCCCGTTATTTTGGCTAGATGCGACTAATGCAGGCCATTATTTTTAAGATTGGAACAGTATTGAGCGAGAACACTGAAGTCAACTTTGACTAAGTCTCGCTTAAGGAGAAGTCCTGTTGTGAAATCCCGTTGTTGCAATCTCAGCCCTCCTCCACCCAAATCATTGTGATAACACTAAACTACACATTCTGTAGTCAAGCACTACAAACTCTTGCTAGATTTCTCCTTAAGCGAGACTCGACAAAATCACACAGACCAGATCAAGTGAAAGTTAACAAGAAGTTATATTTTTCTGAAGTAAACCTTTCAATCATGTCAGACCCTTATTTTGACAATCCCATCCCCTTCAAAGGACGTACATTGGCAGTATGCTATTGCCCCAAAGGATAATATATCGGCCCGATTTCGTGGATTGCTGCTGCGGCATTCTCCCTTGATAATTAGCCAATTTAAGAAATTCTCTTCCGCATTCGTCCCCTAGCCTCAAAAGTATGGGAAAATAGGGTCCAGGTTGAAACGTCTCGAAGTTCATCTCTAAGCCAGCCTTTGAAGGCACAGCTTGGCTACAGTACTATGTGTACAATGTGACTCATTAGCGGTGGAGGTCAGGTGCCGGCCGGAGGTTGCGACCTACTCTATAGTACAGCATTAATCGGCCAATATCCCTAATCCGCCCTGACCCCCGATTGAGTATGGTAGACTTTTGTGAATGTACAAGAGTGCACACGTCACAGGCAGGCATGCATGCTTCAGGATTAATCAGTATGATCTCATTCACATTTTCCTGCTCCACTTCCTACTCTCTTGTTCAATTCACAGTTTCACTTTTAGGATAATATCTGAATTGAATCTATATCACACACTATCGCAACGACAACGGCACATTCCAGCGTAACACCCGGATTAACTCATTTGTGGAAGGAGGGACAGTGTCTAGATATGTGTTTGAAGTATTACTGTGAAATGATGAGGTTGGCTAATGACAGTTTGTTGTGCTCACGGCTGTCAATATTTAGAGATTTCACTGGTTTAAGGGAGGGTGAGAGAGCATGAGGGACAGAGTGTGAGAGGGGGGTCGACCTCAAGATGCAACAGCCTCAGGTGAGTGACCCGTGTGGGCCAGAGGAATGCACACACTCATACCTGGAACACAGCTGTTGCTGCTAACCCTTCACAACAATAACAACTCCAAGGCAATCGCTCACTGTCCAAGCCTAACCCCGCCTATTTTTCAGATTTCCCCCTTCACATGGTATGGTTTGCTATTATCGGAGAGCAGAAACCAAACTACGACGTATAATAATGGCCGTGGAAACTCAATCAATTGTCGAAAGATTGATTGATTTTATCTATAATCGAAATTAAAAAAATGGTTGCACAATCTAGATATTTCTAACGTATAAACGTGGGTAAATGGAGGCTGGTTCATTCATGGAGCATGGACTGGACCTACAGTCAGACTGAGACCAGACGTACCTGTCGTCAGTGAAGCGGCCATGGACAGAAACACAGAGGACTCTGGGCTGTACGTAGTCCATGGAGAAGTCCTCCGCGGGCACCGCATACACCTTGAAC
Organism: Gadus morhua; assembly: GCF_902167405.1. Classification (NCBI taxonomy): domain Eukaryota; kingdom Metazoa; phylum Chordata; class Actinopteri; order Gadiformes; family Gadidae; genus Gadus; species Gadus morhua. Next base: position 7,530,643 of record NC_044055.1, on the reverse strand, counting down.
TACAGGGAGGAAGGTAGAAACACAAACACGTCATCGAATACATAATCAACCCCGAAGGAAGGAATATAACCACGACGTTCCCATCGCTGATCCGAGCCGCAGGGTGTCCTACCAGCAGGAAGTTGGCGGAGGAGGCGTGCAGGAGAATTTCGTTGCGGTGCTCCAGTTGTAGGAACGTCACCCGGCTGTTGCCGCCCACCGCCACGCTCCGACACAGGAAACTGAGGCGGTATGGAGTAAAATAACCAGTTTATTCAAGTTGGAATCTCAAGGTTTCTGGTGCCTTCCCATTGGTAACACCTTTGGCAATAACCAGTAGTATTCTCCCAGAGATACAAAGAGTGACACCCAGTTTGTAGCGTTATTTATACTGCAAATGCAAGGGATTTCATCAGAGAGCCGTAGGCTCACCATTGTGTTACCTCCTCATTTTGCGATGGTTAACAGATTATTTACAGGAGAACCTTCAAGATTGCCACTTTAAGGGTCAATTTAAAATAACATGATGGGGTTTCTACGAGACCATTGCTCAATTAACTACAGATAGTTGACATGCCTGAGATGCCTGAGAGACTTATAATACATATATATAATTTTTATGCTCATTTTTATGAGCATACATTTTTATTAGGTATTATGAAAATTATTAATGGTTACATGTAAAATTGAAAAGTTCCAAGCGTATGGATTCATTCATATCAGCGCTAAAGGCTGATATATTTAGACCGCTTATGTCATAAAAGCGTACATTCTCCATGAGAGGGCGGTCCTTATTAATTACAAAAAGGTAAGAGTATAAAGTGAGCCATCGGATAAGAACAATGTATAACGTATGCGGAAACCAAGAGCAGGTCCACAGCGTTCCCAGCCGTCCTACCTGTAGGAGCAGCTGTAGATGTTGGCCCGGGCCTGAATCTGATCGCTGGAGTGGCCCGTGAGGACCAGGTTCACGTTCTGGACCATGTCCGCCTCGCTTGCGTACTCCAGGACCACGGCGTGCGGACCGGGACGGGACACGCGCAGGTTCAGCTGCAGCGTGGACTAGACAAGAGAGACACACACACACACACACACACACACACACACACACAGGATGAGGTGTACCATCGACTGTTTCACATCACTAAGACCACCAAACTGTTCAAGACGTGTTCCCGATTGCAAAATAAGGGTGTGGATTGTTTTTCAGGAATGGGACACATCTGCCTGACAGTTCCATGTCGGTGCACCACAAATCAAACATCAACACACATTGAACAACAGTTTAATCAAACAATCAACTTTTCGTGTGAGCGTCTGTGTTTGTGTGTATGTGTGTGCGTGCGTTTGTTTTTCTGACTACATGTACGTGTTCCGGCGTGTAAGCGAGTGAGTGAGTGTGCGTGCGAGCGTCTGTGCTTGCGTTTGTGTGTGCGTGCGTGCTTGCGTGTTTGTGTGTGTACCTCTTTAACTGTGTGTCTGTGTGTTTTCCTGTCTCACTGCATGTAAATGTTGGTGTGTGTGTGAGTGTCTCCCCCTCTGCGCTACCTGTCTCCCGCTGAGCGTGGCCATGGGGGGGTGCTCTGGGGAGAGCCGGCGGACACGGGCCTGCCTTCTCCGACGGCCCCCCCGGGATGAGAGCCGGCCCTGGGAGCCCAGCA